>NC_079894.1:27880669-28022181 GCF_024868665.1 Triplophysa rosa | reverse complement strand
GACGCAACGTCTCACAATTTCCTTGTGTGACGCAACGTCTTACAGTATTGTCTTTTTAAATCTGATTTCTCAAAACTTGTCTTATACTTTACTTTTACTCATACGGAATGTTCATCAAATTCAACACAACAATTTAGGTATGTTCAATAGCAGAATTTTGATTAAACAGGCTTCTGCTTACCTTTTTTATATTGGTCGACCTGTGTGTTGAACCCGAATTCGTTCCGTTTTTCCCAACGAAAATGGCAAATGTGCCCTCGTCTCTTGACAAATCATGTCGGGGTCACCAATTGTTGGACTTTTGAGGCAGTCCTGCATGTTCAAAAATTTGTACAGAGACGTTCTTCAAAATCGATTAGAAGTTTATTATCAGATGTAAAAAAAGGGGTAACAAAGCTTTGGGTTGCAAGTAAATCACCACTCTCTCCAAAAAGCCAACAACCCAAATTATTCAAAAACACATATATTTATTTGGTATGTGACGTCGTTCTCATCTTCTGACTCCTCCTTTTTCTCTGTGGAGTATTGCTCGTTAGCAACCAATCACCATGCATATCTGCAAAACATCTATGCAACACATGTTTGCAACCTGCGGTCAGTTGCTAATTTGAGGAAGTGTTATCTAGAGACAGTTTCATATCGCAAAACAACATGTAAAAATACTTTCAGTAAAAACTCAACCATCTAATGCTTTTAATTATGCAGCATTGTTTCTTAATCCTATGATTCAATAAGACACATCAAAACTCTTGATTATACTTAAAACATATGCATTGGATTAATTCATATCATCCCTTCCTTATGAGACTCCTTGAGTGTGTGTGTTGTTAGTTAAAACTTTGTCAAAACGAGCTGTTCTATTTCTGCAAGCTTGTTCCTCTATTTTGTGGTTTCACGAATCCGGCACATACACACAAACCCTCCATTTCATCTCTGTATTTTTCCACTAGATAAAACACAGCAAGCAAACACATTAAAAGCACACAGCTTAATGATTTAATGAAAGAAAACACTTATTGATTATATTGGTGATTAAATCATACTTCTAACTGAATAATATTTCCACACTAAATAGAATCAAAGCGTTTTAGCAGTGCATCGTTTTAAATACGAGTAAGTTAGCATGTAGGCTACACTGTTTTCACGATGCATAAACATGTCTGGCAGCGGATGTAGTAAAACTCGCAAGCTCTAGAATGGCCTGCCCAGTTTGTCAAACATAATTTATGTGTTTGAAACCGTAGTAGAGTGTGTATTTGTTCACGTAGTTTAAATGTTTAGCTGTCAGTTCTGTGTGAAATCAGTGCAAATCCATAGGTAGCATGTTTTACATAACAAACTTCACCTTAAACCATGGTGCGTGTTCAAGTGTGCATTTTTACCGTAAACAAAATAGATTCACGTGTTGCTACTCCACATGCCCTTGCTGTCACAAAACTAGAAGTTTTGAGAGTACAGAAATGGTTGCTCAGAGGGTGTGAAAGGCATGATTCTTCTACCTCTCTCCTGTTTTGATGAGAAAGAGGAGCTCCTACATTATGTAGAAGAGACAAGCCTGGCAAAGGATGTGGAGTTAGAAAACCTGCCTGTGACGCCTTGCATTATTGTGTGTGTGGTAAGTGAACGTTTTGTTAATATACAGTAGAACCCTAAAGCTTTAATGATTAAATGTTTAACTATAAAGTTGAGTTTATAAGTTTACATACCCCTTGCAGAGTATGCAAAAAGATAGGGATTAAAGTGATAGTTCACCCACAAATGAAAATTCTGTCATCATTTACTCACCCTCTTATCATTTTAAACTAGAACACAAAAGAAGAAATAAAAAAAAATGCTGGTAACCGAACAGCAGTGGAAATTCATTTCTATTGTATGGACACAAAACCAACACAAGTCAATGGGGGGCAGTTAACAGCATTCTTCAAAATTGTGTTCTGCAGAAGAAAGTCATACAGGGTAAATGCTGAGACAATTTTAATTTTTGGTGAACTATCAATTTAAGAAATAAGATACAAATCATACAAATTGCAGTTTTTAATTAGTTCTGCACCGAACAAACTGTTCCACATAATGTATGTTTTTACATATATTCCACAACACAGATTAATAACTCGGTTACACAAATCTAAACTTTAGAACTGGGTTATTTCTATTATTTCTAAAATCTATTTTGTGAAATGGTTATTTCAGGGCAGTACTAAATAAACTGCAATTTGTATGATATTCTTGCCATACTGTATATGTAAATACGCAATAATCTTACGTTCATAAATTTATGTATATTGTATTGAAATGTATCTACAGGACCCCCCTGCTATGCTGCTGTCCGATTCATGCTAGCTGTGGACCGCAAGATTGTGAATGATGACATCACTTCCTTCATCTCTGCTGTTTGCCTAATGTTCGGCAGTTATTACTGCTCCAACATTAACTACCCTACTGAACTGGCGTCAGTGCTTGAATTCCTGCAAAGGTATGTAAAGAGACTTAGGAGGGGAGATTCATTACGGTGTAGCTTAATTTACAGACTTATAAATGTTTTTTTTTTTCTTTTCAAGGTGTTTTTTCATCATCAATCCGGAGAAAGGGACTAAAGGAGGTGGAAAAGAAAAACAAAAAGCTACTCCCAGTTAACCCAAGAGTCTTCACCCTAATCGCTGACCTTTCTGATCATGAATGGCGAGAGACTTTGTAAAGGTGGTCTGCATACTGTTTCCAAGTTTATACTCGGGGTGAGAGACTTTGTAAAGGTGGCCTGCAGACTGTTTCCAAGTTTATAATCTCTTAAAGGGTTATTTCAGGCTTGAATCAAATTTTCCCCATGTTTTACTTACCCTCAAGGCATCCTAAGTGAATGTGACTTTCTTCTTGAGGAATAATGGAGTCAGAGTAATAAAACCACGTATCCTTTTACTTCCAAGCGGTAGAATGGGAGTGAATGGGGGGCAATTTTTTAAATCTCCAAAAAGTGCATCCATCGATCAAAGAGCGGCTCGACACGGCTCCGTGGTCTTAACAAAGGTCTTCAGAAGCGAATCCATGCGTTTGTTTAAGAGAAATATACATATTGACAACTGACAACGCTATAAAGGATAATGTCCAACATCTGCTACAGGCCAGCGAGAGGCTTGTTTCTCCGGCAAATGATGCAGAGTCTTCACCCTAAGTAAGTTCCTGTGACGAACACAGCATTTTTCGTTTTCGCCAATATAAACACCGCCTCTTCTGGGCGGGAGCTTTCGTCGCCATCATTTAACGGAAAAACAAGCCTCTCTTTCGCCTGCAGCGGATGTTAGACATTATCCTTAATAGCGTTGTCAATATGCATATTTCTCTTAAACAAACGCATCGATTCGCTTCAGAAGACCTTTGTTAAGACCACGGAGCCGTTCTTCTTTCATCGATGGATGCACTTTTTGGAGCTTCAAAAAATCCCCCCCATTCACTCACATTCTGCCGCTTGGAAGTCAAAGAATACGTGGTATTATTACTTTGATTGCATTATTCTTCAAGAAGAAAGTCACATTCACTTAGGATGCCTTGAGGGTAAGTAAAACATGGGGAAATTTTGATTTTAAGCATGAAGTATCACTTTAAAGGGATAGTTCTCCCCAAAGTGAAAATTCTGTCATTTCCTCACTCTCAGGTTCTTCCAAACCTGTATACATTTTTTGTTCGGTTAAACAAAAAGGAAGCTATTTATAAGAATGTCAGTAACCAAACAGATCTTATCCCTCATTTACTGCCATAGTAGGGAAAAAAAATACTATGGGAGTCAATGGGGGATGAGATCTGTTTGGTAAATGACATTCTTACAAATAAATTCCTTGGTGTTTAGCAGAACAAAGAAATATATACAGTACAGGTTTGACATGACAAGAGAGTGAGTAAATGATGACAGAATTTTCATTTTTGGGTGAAGCATCACTTTAAATGTAGACTGGACTGAACGATTTTAATTAAACCACTGTATACCAGTTGAAACACGAGAACAGAAAAATGCACTAATATTTTGTCTTAAATGCCTGCCAGTCTTTATTAAAGATACTTGGGACCTCACTGATGTCTTTGTCTTTTATAGATTTTGATGGGTTTTGATGATTTGATTTAGGTTTGCAAATGTAAGATATTTATCAATTAGTTTAACAGTAATTTTAATAGTTTCTTAAAGGTTAAATCTGAATGTTTAGCAAATAATTATAGAGTTTAACTGTAATTATTACAACATAAACCTTTAAATTAGACAGTGCTGAACTGTAAAAAAGATGGTTATGAACCGTAATTAATACAATGTAAACCCTGGAATTTGACAGGTATAAACTGTTTTTATAACAGCATAAACAAGTAAATTAGACAGTTATGAACCGTAAAAAAGAAAATTATCAACTGTAAAATATACGGTACAGTGGGTGCAATCCCGTAAAACCAATAACGTTGCAACCGTACTTTTGACGGTAAAGTTCTGGCAACCACAGCTGCCGGTTTTTTACCGTAAAATTTACGGAATATTTTTTACAGTGTCTTGTTTTTTTTTGAGTTACCTGTTTCCTGTAGATGCTCATCTGTTGTTTGAGTCACTGATTTATATAAAGAATTCACTTTCACCTTCAGTACTTTTGTGGCCTTTTTCATCCGCCTGCATCAGCGTTACAATTCTAAACTAACATTTGAATAATACATGTAGCATACGCACGCACAATAATGGAAAGATAATTTGTATAGTACAATATCGTTAATATCATAGTATATCATTTTTCTATTATATTATTATCAAGTCCAATTCAACAATAGTTTCTTATATACAGTATATTCAATTTCAATTGAATACAATACAATTTTCATTGTATTACATAACAGTTAAACATGTTACAAATGCTATTTCATACCTATTCTGTCCTTTAGAGTAAATGGAACAGTAGCATAATATGGGCAAGTTACACCCTTCTCAAATCAATATATTTGTATGACTGTAACTGTAATCCTCCTTCTCATCCTTGATTAACTGCACAACCCTGCCCTGTGAAATCTCAGCTTTCTTAGAAATATTGCTCAGACAGAGTAGATCAATCATTTCTTTCAGTCCCAGAATATAAAAATGGGTTTAAAAACTTGTAGAGTATAGCATTTTACAGTGTTCTCCAATCAGACTTGATTTATGAAAAAAGTGGTAAAAAATAAGTTTATGCATTATTTGCCAATTGACACTATGTTGCTAGTCTGGCAAGAAATCTGGTCATTTCTATTGATATGCATGCCAATATTTCTACCCTGCTCCACTTTCCAGCCCTGTATCCTTGAACTGTGCTAATAACCTAAATTGTTCTACAAAAATAAATTCACATCAGGTTGTTTTTAAGAGGCTCTGGAGAGTTTCAGACAGCTGTGTTACTAGCAGTGTTCTGAATTCCTCAAAAGCTACGTCCACCGGATCATACAATATAAAGAGTTAATCAGCATACTCGTTTACATGACTGAGCTCATTTCAGACTTGGAGGACAATGACAGACCTTGATCTCATGAGAGAAGGTTTCCCTTGCTTGGGCTTGGCACATAGAATAGAACATCTCATGTTTTTCAGAGCAGACAACACCCAGAGGCTCTTGACATGAAAATTAATGTAGATGATTCTGTCTGTGTCCTTGAATCATCTTTTCGCTCCCTGTTCTCAATCTCCACCCTAATCCAATGACTCTTACCTACACCCACACCGGTAGAAAGAGTTTTAATCTGTTCAAACCTGAATGCGGTGCCTAGCTAGGTAGCATTTCAGGACATTCCAATGTATAGCTTTCCATTTCAGTAAATTGAAAGGTTCCATTTTAGAAAGGATGCTGCCTTACTAATGTTGTCTGTAGACAGCAAGGCAGTTTACTAGGTTTAGGAACATTTACATTTACGCATTTGGCAGACGCTTTTATCCAAAGCGACTGACATTGCTTTATCCTATACATTTATACATAGGCATGTGCAATGCCCTGGGATCGAACTCACAACCTTGCGTTGTTAACGCAATGCTCTTACCACTGAGCTACAGGAAAGCTAACATAGCTTGTGTGTGTATGGTTTAAACTATGGTCCACTCATCCCTGGAGTTTTTTTCTGTTTCTTTTTTCCTCCCTTGCCTTCACACCAGGATGCTGACAGATAAGCCTCGGATCCTTTCTAAATTACAGCCTCACAGAGTGCACAACCCCAGCTGAGCCAGTATGTTATCACCCTTCTGCTGTACGAAAACCTCTCCATTTTCTATCAGTGGAGCAAAACTGTTTCAACACTTTCCAAAGGGCCTGCATACCCAGTCTTTTAATCCTCGTAAACATGGGTCTACTTAAAGACAGTCTCCATGAGAGACTGGTGTCTTAACTATGCATTGAGTACTACCATAATACACAGACCATAGACATATCTAAATATCTGCATTAAATGTGGTCAACTGAGTCACCTGCCAACAGGGCATGATGGTAAAACCAAATGTGATGTATGGATCTCCTGTCCATATTTTAAATATGCTCTAAAGCCCTGATAGTTTTGCAGTTGGGCTGCTTTAGACAATATCAGCTCATGTATGGATTAATTTTGTTGTCATAAAAAATGACCACAGTACCAGTTTTAATGTTTAAACATTTGGAAAAATATTTCTGCTAAACCATCCAATATATCATGATCGTGCCCTATTTATTCAAATTGCTTGTGCCAGAGAGCCCCTTTACAGCTTTTAACCCTAGAAATTAAGTCACAAAACCGGACTCCAATCAATTCGTAAACATGAGCATAAAAACCTCATCTCTTTGGATGCATCTGATCGTGAGTGGGAGTAATGATGTTCTTATATTTCACAGTGAGATGAGAACTGTTCCCTGAGTCCCTTGAGGGGTCTCTAATTCAGTGTGTGGCTGCGGGGCATAGCCTTGCTCGTCTAAAATCGCTCTCCCAGAGGTGTCATTGCTCTAGTTATTTTCTGCTTCTGTCAGAAATCATATCTCACAAGTAATTTCTTTATTGTTGACTAGTAAAAAATCTCCAAGCCTGACTCAAGACTAGCCAGTTTAGGTACAGGAAAGTAAGTGATTGCATTTTTTTAATGGACAGAGACGATCACAATATGGGTTATGCTGTGGGCCACTATTAACTCGCTGAATCCAATATAGCACCAGAATCTAGATCAAATCTAAATCTGAAATTTCTAAGAACATTTATTTCTCTGCTATAACCATATTCTGCCCTCATAGAACGTGACTGTGATCCACTAGACAGATAGCGAACATTTAGAATAAAATCCCAAGGCGTACTTTTCTTGGTGATTAATCTTTACTGTAAAACTGCAAATACAAAAAATGAAACATGTAAATAAACATTACAAGAAAACATAAATGCAGTAACGTTAATGCTGTTTGATTACAGTCAATAGTTTGCTCTTATTTGCAATTATTCTCTTTCATCAAAGTACTCAATGTTTTAACATTAAAGTCAGCTAAATAACTTGTTACAATCAACGATACACAATAACTTACAGTCAAATGTTTTCTAAGGATAAACTGTTAAAAGATCGCATATATGAGCTGTGCTGCATCATCTTCGTCACTCGTTTTCTGAACGCTCTAGAACATGCGCACTTCCGTGAGATTAGATCGCGATTTCAAAGTAAAAGTCTCAGGAGAAATAAAGGCCAAATAATACAATTTTAATTTCTGAGATCAGCACACTCCCCCGCTTGGTATAATGAAATTATGCCACTATCTATTTACATTTAATTTTTGACTTACAAATTTTTTTCAAAAATGTCTCTACGATTCCTGAGAAAAGAGAACAACTATTTCTGAGATTGGTCTCAGAAAGAATTTAGTGGTTCCTTGTTCAACAATTTTCACTTCAACCTTACGAACCATTTTGTCTGCACTTGGAAAGGTTTTTACAACAAGTCCAACTGGCCATTTGTTCCTTGGAGCTTGACTTTCTTTCAAAAGCACAACATCACCAATTTTTACATTTGGTTTCTCATCAAACCACTTTTTTCGAATCTGCAGTGTTGACAAATAGTCCCTTCGCCACCTTTTCCAGAATGTATTTGCGAGACACTGCACTTGTTTCCATTGTTTTGTATGGAGATCATTTGTGTCAAAATCTCCCTCTGGAGCTGAAACTACATTTCGTTTCTGTGTCAACAACAATGCTGGAGTGAGTAACTCAGGTGCGTATGGGTCCATTGACACAGGTATCAAAGGCCTTGCATTAAAGATTGCCATAACTTCCGCTATTAGAGTTGACAAAACATCATGTGTGAGTCATGTGGGCTTTTGAATTAGCATACCATCCAGAATTCGTCTAGCAACTCCAATGAGTCTCTCCCAAGATCCCCCCATATGTGAAGCATGGGGTGGATTGAATATCCATGTGCATCCGGAGTCGCTGAGATAACTATTTAACTCTGCGTCATTCACATTGATTTTCAACTCTTTGCAGGCCCCTATAAAGTTCGTACCTCTATCAGATCGAAGTATTTTTGCTGGACCACGGATGGAAAAGAATCGTCGCAATGCATTGATGAAACTCGAAGTAGACATAGATTCAATCAGCTCGAAATGCACTGCTCTGACAGACAGGCACACAAAAATCACTGCCCAGCGCTTTGAATCTGCACTGCCACCTCTTGTACGACGTGTAACTACACTCCATGGGCCAAACACAACAATGCCCACATTAGTAAAGGGTGGTACAGTAGATAGTCTATCTGCAGGCAAACTTGACATCTGCTGAGTCTGCAATCTTCCTCTTAGCTTGCGGCAGATAACACAGTTGTGAATGATGCTGGAAACGAGACGTTTGCTCCCTATTATCCAAAATCCAGCAGCTCTGATTGCTCCATCAGTAAAATGGCGACCCAGGTGCGCTACTTGGTTGTGATAGTGTCTTACCAGGAGGGTGGCAATATGATGTTTCTGTGGGATAATGATAGGATGCTTTTCTCCTTGAGAAAGGTCTGATAAAGATACGCGACATCCAACTCTCAGCAAACCATCATCAATTACTGGATTCAATTTTTTGAGGAGGCTCCATTTTGGAAGGACTACTCCAGTTTCCAGGCACTCAAACTCTTCACTAAATGTTTCGTGTTGCACACAACGTATGATTGAATTCTTGGCTTCTGTCAACTCACTTGTGGTACAGGGTTTGTTGCAGTAATGCCAACCTTTGCAATGAGTCTCATCTGTTTTACCACAACAGGATCTAGCAATATGAATTAGTAGAGCTACTGAATTACAGAAAGTCTTCCAGTTAGAGAATCTCTCAAATCTATGAGAGCTTAGCTAAGCTACAGAAATCTTCGTTGCCAAGACTGAAATTTCAGGTCGAATTTCAGCATCAGGTTCCACCAATTCAAATGTCTCAGTAAATTCTTGGGCATTGCTTTAGAGTAAGAATTGTGGTCCAGAAAACCAACATGTGTACTGCAAACGTTCTGCCGATACAGCTCTGGTGGCAAGGTCCGCTGGGTTGTTGTTGGTATTCACATAACACCACTGGTCAGGATGTGTCGACTTCCTTATCCGAGCTACTCTATTAGCCACATATAAATAAAATCTCTTGGTGACATTATGGATATACCCTAAGACTATCCTGCTGTCAGAGAAGAACCTGACTAAGTCTATTTCCTCATCGATCTCATCTCTGATCGTTTCGTACATTTCAACTGCTAGCACAGCCGCGCACAATTCTAATCGTGGAATGGTGTGAGCTGGACGAGGGGCTAACTTAGCTTTCCCCATGACAAACCCAACTTGGCATTGGTTATCAGCATCAATTACTTTGAGATAAGCTACTGCTCCTATTGCAACTGTGGAAGCATCTGAGAAGAAGCACAGCTCTTTTCTTTGTGTGGCAGACAGCGGAACAGGAACATACGGTCTTTTAATCTGCAAATGTTCTAATGTCTTTAGAGAACATTTCCATTCATTCCACTCTGCTTGTCTTTCAATAGAAAGAGGTATGTCCCAGTCACTTTTTTCAGATGACAGTTCTCTGAGCAAGGCTTTTCCTTGTACTACAACCGGAGCCAGAAATCCAAGTGGGTCGTATAGGCTATTCACTGTGGATAAAACACCCCTTTTCGTAAATGGCTTCTCTTCTTGATTCACTTGAAAGTTAAAACTATCAGTCTCCAGGTTCCAAGAGAGACCCAGGCTGTGTTGGACAGGCAAATCATCAACTCCTAAGTCTAAGTCCTTCAAGTCATTGGCATAATCCTCCTTGGGAAACGCTTCCATAACGGTTTTGCTGTTGGATGCGATTTTGTGTAATCTAAGATTTGACTCTGCAAGCATCTTTTGTGTGTTTCTAAAGAGATCAATGGCTTCCTCAGGAGTGGAAACTGAAGTCAGTCCATCATCAACATAAAAATTTCTCACTACAAAGTGCTTCGCCTCAAAGCCATGATCTTTTTCTCCTTGCACAGCAGCGCATCGCATGCAGTAAATAGCCACAGCCGGTGAAGGACTGTTTCCAAATACATGGACTTTCATCCTGTACTCAGTTATCCTTTTGTCTAGATTGTTATCTTCATACCACAGAAACCGTAAGTAATCTCTGTGGTCTTCGCGTAACTCAAAACAATAAAACATCTGCTGCACATCTGCTGTCACTGCAATGCTCTCTTTGCGGAACCTCATGAGAACCCCAAGGAGTGTGTTGTTTAAATCAGGCCCGCTGAGTAATACCTTGTTAAGTGACGTGCCTTCAAATTCTGCACTCGAGTCAAACACAACCCTGATTTGATCAGGTTTTTGCGGGTGGTACACACCAAACATGGGAAGATACCAACTCTCTCTTTCTTAATCTATGGGCAGAGCTTTTTCAAAATGGTCATTGTCAAAAAGTTTTTGCATGAATTCAATGAACTGACCTTTCATCTCCGATTTTTTCTCTAGAGTTCTGCGCAGTGATGTGAGGCGTTTCATAGCCTGATCTCTGTTATTCGGCAATCGAGCCCTCGGAGAGCGAAAGGGTAATGGAGCGACCCAGCTATTTGCAGAATCTTGGCAAACATCAAGATACATGATTTCCAGAAAGGCTTTGTCCTCCACAGAAAGCCCAGGTTTGTCGTCATCTTGCGTTGTTTGGAAAACTAACCAGACTAAGTTATCAGTAGTTTTCTTCACACTAGATTTCCCATTATTATCTGGTAACATGGAGTGTTGCTTTGGTGTTCCATCTACACATTCCTTCACTTGAATCTGTTTTGGACAAGGAATGAGGTATGATATGCGACCGTTACTGAGCACATGTGTTCGGTAGACATTCAAACTCAAAGGACGATGCTCTGTTCCCAAGCATACTTCCCCAACTATCACCCATCCGAGATCCAGTCGCTGAGCATATGGAGCATCGTTGGGTCCGTTAATTTGCTCTCTAACTTTGTGCAGACTCAGAATGTCTCTTCCTAAAAGTAAGAGAATGGGAGCATCGGGATCAACCGCAGGGATTTGATTTGCAACAGGCCATAGGTGCGGGTAATACTGAGCCACATCCGGAGAGGGAATCTCTGTTCTATCATCTGGCAGCATATCACACTCTATCAAGGTTGGTAGTGAAAGTTTCATCCGTTCATCTATAGATTCTACCATGAAGTTGATGGCTCTCCGTCCAGAAGTCTGATTTACCCCAGCACAGGTCTTCATAGTGTATGGGGAGAAGCTGGCTTTGATCTCGAAAAGATTGAAAAACTCTGTCTTGGCTAAGGATCTGTTACTTTGTTCATCCAAGATAGCATAAACCCGGACTGCTTTTTCTCTTTTGCCAGCAGGATACACTGTCACCAAACAAATTTTAGAACATGATCTAGGATGACTGGACTCACCACATATTTCTGTACATTTTGAAGTAACTGAACTGAGTGAGGTATCAGTCTGCTCCCCGCATTGTTCTTTCTCCTCAACAGGCTTTTCTGGGATCAAAACTGTTGGATCTGGGTGCAAAGCCACAACATGTCGTTCGCTATTGCATTCAGAGCATCTGATTGGTGTTTTGCAATTTTTTGCAATATGCTTGGTCGAGTCACAGCATCTGAAGCATATATGATTTTCTTTTAGAAAGGATTTGCGCTCCTCTAAAGACTTCTCTCTAAAGACTCTACACTTTTTGAGAGGGTAAGGCTTGAGATGAATAGGGCATTGCAGATCAGGGCTTTCAATTAGTTTCTGAGGCTGTTTACACTGCTGGTCTAAAGTATGAGATAGCACCTCTGTTCGATGTACAGTTATAGCACTCTTTCCGCTGAATTTGTTATGTTCGGCTCTGTTTGATATTAGTTGAGTACTAGAAGTGGAGAATGAGAAACTAGGGTCATTCCTTATTTTAGCTTGATTTCTCACAAATTGTGAGAAAAAGGCAAAGGGTGGGAACGCTACCTGATAATCTTCCTTGTATTTGGACCCCTGAACTACCCATCTGTCTTGGAGGCTTGTAGGTAATTTCTCCACTATTGGATTAACCCCACGTGGAGTGTCGAGATAGGCAAGACCCGTAAGGTACCCATCAGCCTTAGCGCACTCCAGTTCAAGAAGAATATCTCCTAATTCTCTCAATTTTTGGTTGTCCTTGTTTGACAGTTTCGAAAGATTTTCAATTTTCTTTAGAAGTGCGTTTTCAATCACTTCAGGCGCTCCATAGCACTCATCTAAGCGCTGCCAAGCCATACTAATTGCTGCTGTCGCATTAAGAACACGTGCAGATCTTATTCTTTTTACTTGTTCAGCAGAGTCTTTTCCTAGCCATTTTACCATTAAATCCAACTCCTCTCTGACTGTTAGATTCAGTTCTCTAGTTGAGTTAACAAAAGAAGCTTTCCATGCCCAATAGTTCTCTGGGCAGTCAACAAATTTCAAAAGACCAGAGCTGAACATTTCACGTCAAATCAGATATTTTGTTAGATCTGATGTAACTTGTGTTTCTGGTACATATGGTAAAGAATGCCGAAATGATGTTTGTTTCACATCAGTCTCATTTTCTGTTTCTTTCTTTACAGCACCATTATTTTGACTTCTGAAACACTGATTGTCTATGCCTGCAGGTGGCACCAGCAGAGTATAATCAACACCAGCCGCAAATGAAGGCAATGGTGACTTAACTTTGGTTTCTAACGGCTCGTCATTGAATGGGGGTTCCGTGAAAGATTCTCGTGAGTGCTGTTGTACATACTCACAGGTACGCTGAGCAAGGTTGCAGGTCAGGAAAGGGTTTTACATGAAGTTCGTCACTTTCACATTCTTCCTCCACATCCTCATATGCTGCTGCTTCGGCTGAAGCGACTGCTGCTGCACGTTCAACTTGTAAGATGTGTAAACTTGCATCCAAGTCTGCTTTTTGCTTTAACATGATTGCTTCAAGTTCCGCTTATTGTTTTATCATATTTGCTTCTCTCTCTGCAAAGGCGATTTGAGCGCGTGCTGCTACTGCTTTTGCTTTGGCACTCATGGCTGCTGAGCTTGTGCTGGACCTTTTTGATGATGACCTGGAAGATCGAGAAAGTGTTTCCATCTGCTGAAGAGGCTCTGGGAATTTCTTTATATGCTCCCCTTCATCAGTTGGTTGATCGTTTGCTTTTTGTTTTTGCTCCATTGTGAGTTGCTCTTTATCTTCAGAAGGAGGAACTTTTTTGGAAGACCGCAGTATCATGAGCTGTTTATGCGGTGATCTTGTTAAACTTATCCCGCTGTGACGTTGACTTTTTACTATTCTGCCCTCATAGAACGTGACTGTGATCCACTAGACAGATAGCGAACATTTAGAATAAAATCCAAAGGCGTACTTTTCTTGGTGATTAATCTTTACTGTAAAACTGCAAATACAAAAAATGAAACATGTAAATAAACATTACAAGAAAACATAAATGCAGTAACGTTAATGCTGTTTGATTACAGTCAATAGTTTGCTCTTATTTGCAATTATTCTCTTTCATCACAGTACTCAATGTTTTAACATTAAAGTCAGCTAAATAACTTGTTACAATCAACGATACACAATAACTTACAGTCAAATGTTTTCTAAGGATAAACTGTTAAAAGATCGCATATATGAGCTGTGCTGCATCATCTTCGTCACTCGTTTTCTGAACGCTCTAGAACATGCGCACTTCCGTGAGATTAGATCGCGATTTCAAAGTAAAAGGCCAAATAAAGGCCAAATAATACAATTTTAATTTCTGAGAGCAGCACAAACCATGATGCCATAAGTTTTTTGCATATCACGGATGTATATTGCAGATGCCAGTATATTACAGATACTTCTTACTGATTAAAACTTAATTTCAACAAATTTTGTAAATAATGTGTTATGAACGAACAAATGAATGAAATAATGAAAGGATCTTGTTGTGTTCAATGAGTCCATTAAAGTTATGGTTCACCCAAAAATAATATTCTGTCATCATTTACTCACCCTCTTTTCATTTCAAACCTTTATGACTTTCTATCTTCCGCAGAAAAAAAAAACATTTTGAAGAAATTTGGTAACTGAACAGCACTGGGCCCCATTCACTTCTATTATATGGACACAAAACCAATGCAAGTTAACTGGGGGCCAGTTAACAACATTTATCAAAATATCTTCTTTTGTGTTCTGTGGAAGAAAGAAAGTCACAGGTTTGAAATGACAAGAGGGTGAGTAAATGATGACAGAACTATCGTTTTTGAGTGAACCATCACTTTAATGGACTCAATGTAAACAACAAGATACTTTCTTTCATTCATCACTTTAAGTCAACAACCTATTTTTATATTTAGAATGTTTACACAATACTAACACTGCTACACACAACACACACACATGTCTGGTTTACTATCTCCGTGGGGACAGTCCATAGGCGTAATGTTTTTTTATACTGTACGAACTGTATACAGTTCTGTATAAAAAATACTGTTCTGTACAATTTATAAGCTTTTTTGCCCATGGGGACCTCAATTTTGGTCCCCACGGTGACACGAGTCTCCATGTGTAGATGTGCATTCAGGTTTAGGTCCCCATCGGGATATAAAAAAACACGCACACACATACTCGCACACATACTGCACTTTCTTCTGTCAAAAGTGACTATAAAACAGATGACTGTACCTTCCTCTATATCTGACCTTGGAGGCTACAACACAGAGAAAACCTTATCGACTCCGATGGTCATGATATCACCGAGGGCAGCACAACAGGTCTTTGCATATTAGTGTTATGTTAAAGGTCCCATGTGTAATTTTACATTAAATTACATTTACTCATTTGGTAGACGCTTTTATCCCAAGCAACTTACAAGTAGGAGAGCATATAACATTTAAAAAACATTTTTGGAAGATGTATTGACAGAAATGCAATGTATAGTAATATACATAACTACAGTATGTCTTCAGAGGTGTATAAAGACCTTACATAAAGAAGTTTTATGTTTTTATTACCTTGGATGAGCTATTTCTATCTACACACAGCGCAGGCCCCTTTGCATGGAATTCGCCATGTTGTCTCATTGTTCCAAGGTTACCACAGCGAGCAGGATGCAGTTCATGGCCTGACCTGATGGTAGAGCGGAGAATGAGAAGTGGGGACCTGACAAGAGCTGAGATGATAGAGCTGGATAAAGAAGGACGCGGTCTCTTGACATGTCTTCACCACAAAATTTCAAATGCTATTAGATTATTAATGATAATCTTAAACTATAATTTATTTTATTATTAAGTTTATTTATTTTATTTAGCCTTGTTGTGCAAGCTCTCTGGAGCTTGTGCAGAGGCAGCAGCTTTTGCCAGAGGGGAACTGGAATCCCCTGGTTGGGCCTGGGTTCTCCTGAGATTTTTTTTCTCGATTAGAGTTTTGGGTTCCTCGCCACCGTTTGCATACTGTTTTTGCACTATCTGCCTGACCGGGGGGGCTGCTTTAGAATTTTAAAGTTTTACTTAATTAATATTGCATATAGGAATTTATAGTCTGTTATATTTGACCTGTGCTTCTCTCTCCTTTATCCTAAATGTGTGCTCTCACTGAGCGTGTGTGTGTGTGTGTGCGTACTTGTCTGTGTACGTACATGTGTGTGTGTGTGTTGTGTGTGTGTGCGTGCGCATCCGTGTGTGTGTGTGTGTCTCTATGTCTATGTGTGTTAGTACGTGTGCATATTGTGTGTGTGGAGTGTTTTGTATGTGGGTATGTCTGTCTTCTGTGTTTTCAACCTTTTCTTGTTTCTGCATGTACAACTTTAATTATTTTGCTTATAGTCAATATGTCTCATGTACAGCTGCTTTGTAACAATGAAAATTGTAAAAGCGCTATATAAATAAAGTTGAGTTGAGTTGAGTTTCCCTAAACTGAAAAACGTCTGTACAGAGCATGTTTTGAAAATATGTCATCTTCTTAATGTTAAACATACTCAGACTTTCAAAGAAATACAACTGGTGTGGCCAATCAAAAACCAACAAAGAAACAACCAATAGGTTTTGGAAAGATATCCTAAAGCATTGCCTAAATTCTCACTCTAGCAATATGAATTCCTATGCAAAGTCCAGGATGATTCAAAGACAGTTGTATAAACTGGGTCCATTGGGTGAGAGGCTTTAACTATAAATTCATTAGGGAGATTTTCCTAATCCCATGTGGGTTAAGGAAGTGTAAGTATTTTACTGCTAGACACAGAGATTATCTGATAGAATGCCTGCTCTGGTCTTCCTCTGACTTAGTGGAAATCATTTGAGAACCCAGAGCATTTTTATAATATACTTGAATCATATTACGAAGGGCCTTTTAGGAGTTTGCATAATATCTGTCTTCTGAAAATAACAAATGCCAAAAAAGACAGCAATTACGTTGTTTTAGTGTAAAACAGTTGCTTTTCAGGTTATAAAATACACCATATAACCATGTAATTTTTTTACCAGACGTAGGCCATATGCAGTGCCACACACATTTCTTTAAAATAAGTTGCTACACAATAAATTGCATTGGAAGACAAATAAGGACATAAACACAGTTCTGAGCACACTGGCATACAAATAATCACAGCATCATGGGAAATTTCTGTCAGCAGTCCTACACTGACAAGCTGAGGGGGACAACAAGTAAACAAGCTCTGCTATACTCATAAAAAGATTGCAAACTGTCCAGCCCACAAGAATGGTACAAGACCTTTTGGCTAAGACTAAGCTAAGAAGGTGGATGTAAGGTTAATCAGAGGGCAATTGGCAGTAATTGTTTGAGAGGTGAAGTGGCTTTAAAAACTGTCCAGTAGTCTTAACTAGGCTATTGTCACTTCCATGACCCGGTGGTTTCTATTGGGTGTTAGATAAGCAAACAGCAAGCAATACTTTGCATGTATGTGTGTGTGTGTGTGTGCGCACGCGTGTGTGCGTGCGTATGTGATATTACAGAAGTGGTGGTCCAAAACCAGGAAATCTGATTTTACTATCTGGGCTTTTGCTCACAGTTTGGTCCCCCCACTTTAAAAATGTCTCCTGCACCCTAGAAAACAACAAGGTTCAGCAGTCTCCGACACAAGCAGACAAGCTTGCTGCCATGCACAACTACATTGGAAAAGTCATGGGAGTCACCCCCTCTGTATTCTACTGCCATCTAGCATGTGTTTCATCTAACAATTGCAATGTTTTGCCTGCATGCTCGGTTGTTACTCCTCCGAACGTTGCACATGACTGAAGAGATGCCAGTGATGCATCAGTGATGGCAAACAAGCTTATGGACACAAGTGCTACTTCACTGATTGCTGATGACAATCACTGCTGCTGCAGCAGACTGCATGTGACTGTTCGATGCAGTCAGAGAACGTAGTTTAAAGTAGCTTAAATTATTATCATGAGTTTTGGGTTTGTTAAAAATTCACATAGTGGGGGCCAGAAAATTTGTATTTCACAGTATTAGTAATTCTACATCATGGTAGGTGTATACTTTAAATCCTGTTATACCACGGGGCTGTTGAATGCTTCAATCTGATTGGTTGACAAACGTTTTATGGGTATGCATTAACTTTCGTTAAATGCACACTTATGAAGGTGTTCCAGGTCTGCCCGACCGCATTACAGTTCCGTATCACTTCGCCAAATTTAAACAATAGAAAGGTTAGGGTGTAGCCTACAGGCCATCACCTCACACAGCAGCCTGCTCTTGATCTGACGTTTATAATGTCAAACCTTACTGTTGATGGAAACGCGTGCACAGTTTCGTTTCAACAAACAAAGCATTTCAAAACCAATATAGAAATACATACTGGAATCGAATAAATAAAATAACTAAATAGAAAAACAAAATGAATTTCGCTCACTCACTCGCTCACTCACTCACTCCCTCACTCACTCACTCACTCACTCACTCACTCACTCACTCACTCACTCACTCACTCACTCACTCACTCACTCACTCACTCACTCACCCACCACGTGGCTCAAGCTTCCGAGTCCGTTCGATATAACGGACGCTTGAAATGAGATGCGCAAGAAAGTAGCCCTACCATCAACAGCATTTAAAAGACCATAACATGACAATCATTGAAATTAAACATTTGAACATCCGCTTCGCGTCATGGCCGCATTACCACCTCGGGGTGTGCATTAACTTTCGAATAATTGAACGGCCCATCGTCAATTATTCCTTATATATTCACTCATCAGCAACAAGATAGAATCCACCGATAGTTGAAGTGAATAACTTTGATAATATCTTTACAATGGGACCTGTCAAGGAGTGGGATATTTTGGACAGTGAAAAGTGAAACAGTCAGTTCTTAAATTTCATATGTTGAAAGCAGGAAAATTGGCAAATGAAAAGATGTGAGTGACTTTGACAAGGGATATTGTAAATAGTGATGGCTAGACGACTGGGTTACATGAGTTCTAAAACAGCAGATCTTGTGGGGTGTTTCTGGTAAGCAGTGGTTAGGGATGGGCATTTCTGATCATATTTCATTTCGAGTACTGGACAGGTTTGAAAAAGGAGTACTCGATTAAATGGGGGCGGGGCATTAGAGGGGGCGGGGCGTGTCCCCCATACCATGGTGACAATGAAAATATTTTAATTACAACACTGATACGAAAATTTATGTTAATAAAACTATAAGATTGAGTAAATAATTAAATCGACACAGTGAATTTTTAATAATCTAACAATCAATGTTTTTGAAAACAAAGTAAACATTTAAAAGAAATATCAGCGTGAGATGAAACGTCATCTCTGCCCTGTCACATTTCTGTCTGTCAGTGTCTGACGGTAAAGTCTCTTATGCTCGTCTGACAATTCTGTCTGATAGTAGTGGTCTCACCTGACATTTTGTCTCCAAATATACTGGTGCGGAGCAGGGTGAGCGTTTTTAATCCATTCAATTTCTTTTGAACTTCAGCGCACGTTCACGTGGCGCTCGCGGAGAAGAGGAATACTCGCTTTGCTCCGCGAGCGCAACGCGAGCTCAGCTTCCATGGGAATGGATTGAAAACGCTCGCCCTGCCCGCGAGCGGCGCGAATACAACAAACAGAAATTCTGTGCACACTGGATGCAGCGCAAAGAGACGCAACAAAAGTCCAGTTTCTTTTTGCTTTCGCCATGTTGCATCGCGCCGCTCGCGTGCTGTGTAACGTTAGACAGACTGTAAGATGATAACGGATCAAACTTGTAGTAGATTTGTATGTTTTGTATGCTGCTTGGCGCCGTACATTTTGCACTAGACTGTATTTTCGTCAGGTTTATCAAAGTGAAACCAAGAATCTCTGTGCGCTTTCAGTATGCCCTTCTGTGCTCCGGACTTGACTCTGGACCGCAAACTCTCGCAACGCAACAATCACATTTCTGGGAACAACCCGAAATGCCAGCATAACCAATCAGAAAGAAAGAAAATAATTAAAAACTGTGTTTAAACCCCCAATCGATCATCGTTTTCACTATCGATCGTCGCTGTCGCGTTCGAGTAATCGAGTACTCGTGCCCATCCCTAGCAGTGGTTAGTACTTCCGAAGATGGCGCAAGGTGGACAACTGACATCATTGTCATGAAAGGCTGGCCGGCAGAGTCAACGTGCTGCCAGGAGACTTCAGTCCTGGCATTCATGTGAATGTTACTACAGTATACCATGTTCTCCGCTTCATGGTGTTCCCTGATGGCAGTGGCCTCTTTCAGCAGGATAAAGTACCTTGTCACAGAAACTGCAAAAACTGTTCATGAATGGTTTGAGGAACGTTTCAAAATGTTCAGCACATGTCGACAAGGTCTTTACATGTGGACATCGGCTCTCCCGTTTTTAAAATAACCAATATTATTTTGGTTATAGCACAGCTGTGAAAGCAGTTGTATAAAAAAAAACACAAATTCTCATAGATCGCAGATTTAATTTAAATAAATATAAGCTTTTATTATTAAAATAAATAAATAAATAATGATGGCTTGTGATTTATGTTGGTGTATGACTTGTTATGTTGGTGTTCTGCTTGTCAGTGTTCATAATGTTGGGGCTGTCTTGTCGTTCACAGTGTTTGAACTTTCGTAGTTGTTTAAAATACAACATTCTGTGTTGAATTTAAATAGGTCGGACTAGCGCATATGATCCACTCTGTGATTTTGTGTCTCTGGACCAGAACACACCTTGTGTGTGCACGTCAGTAGCTAGTGTAATATTAATGCAATGGAAAGCATTTATACTATCTAAATCATTCTCTATTCCTTATATAGTGCACTCTAGTCAAGTATATACAGTATGTGCCTCAATTCAGAAGGTCTTTAGACTGCAGTGAGCATTTGATTAGATGTGGAATTTGATGAGCAGATACCACAAGACATGTTCCGAGGTTTTGTGGACTGGAGTCCATGCCCCAATGCTGTTTTGGCAGAACAAGACAATAATAGGCAGGTAGTTTTAATGAAATGGCTAATCAGTGTAGTTATTATTACTGTTAATTCATTTATTTTATTAGATATTGGGGCAGTTTCCCGGACAGGGATTAGCTTAAACCAGGACTACTCCTAACCAGTGTTGGGTAAGTTACTCTCAAAAAGTAATTAATTACTAGTTACTAATTACATATTCAATAGTGTAATTAGATTACTGTACAAATTACTCTCTCCAAAAAGTATTTTTCTCAGGGCTTGACATTAAGCATTGTCATGTGGTTGTCCTTCGGACAAGTAAATTTGTCATTCACTTGTCCAAGTACAAAAATTACTTGTCCAAGATAAAAAATTATATTTCATTTGAATTCTCAATATAATTGTTTTGGATTTAGATTGGTCAAGTTTGCTTTAAGCATTTTAACTATAATGTCCGTTTTGGCCACCTGAATTTGGTTATAAGCCTACTCTTCGTGACTGCTATAAAACAAAGGTAAGCAGTAATTATTATGCTAAGGCTGCAAGTTAACTTTTTTTTGCACATAGCACTGGTGCTACAGTGGTTTAAAGTTTGGTAGCACAGGCCAAACAGTAGGAGCACAAGTAAATCGTCTGTTATCATCATTAAAAAAAAGTGCAAGTGTAGTTCATCATAAATACGCTGGTACATGACAAATGACATTATTGTTACATACAGATGGATAAAGTAGGGCCATATCATTTTTAGTTTACCTAAATTTGTTTAAATTTTTCTAAGTTCTGTGTTTTTCATTTTTTACTATACTGTACAATAGTGGTATATTTGTCCACATAAATTACTGTAGTATACTATAGTATTTACTATAGTAAACTGCAGTAAAATTCTAAGATACAATAGTGTATAGTATACAGTGTTTATCAATTCACTACAAGGGCACTACAATTTTCAATAGCAAATACTATAGTACACTACACTACACTGGCCGTCTTCAGTTTAACGGGACTTTTATTTTGACGGGTCTTCGGGAAGACGCTTGAGTTTTTGTGTTTTTGCCGATAGTTTCACTCAAACAGTAAAACGTTAGGAATAAAACTCTCAGAGCGACTCTGGAGACATGTCCTCATACAGTGCAGATGCAGATAAATACTCGACCATCACTCGTGTTGTATGTTAAACTGTGCACATAATTCACTCAGATACGCAGAACAGCCAGATGACATTTAAATAACAGGATTCCGCGTCCACATCTAACATTAGTTAACGTACATGGACTTGGTGCGGTGCGCTATTGGTTATTGTCACACCAACGACACACAAACACGCAGCTCTGTCTAATGCACCTATTCTTATTATTCTACATGTATGTCGCACTGTTGTTATTTCTTTTCAAGTTACTTGTCCAGTCGGGCAAGTCAAATTCTCTTTCACTTGCCCATACAAAACATTCACTTGTCCCGGACAAGCGGACAAGCGTTAATGTCGAGCCCTGTTTTTCTATAGAAAAAGTACTTTCTATATCCTATATCAACCTTGATTAGTTAAGCGATTCAAAGATATTCATGAAAGGGCTTTTTTAATTCATTCAAATAAATAATATTAAACCACATAAAGTACTCTTATTAACTGACCAAAGTATTACAAATGTGAGAATTATACATTAAAGCACAGATTTTAAAGTTAGACTTTGAATTTTGATGTCAATTCCACTATTACACACATATATATTGTCCATATATTACACAAAGTATTTAGTTTAATTACATCAAAAGTAACTGTAATTAAATTACAGAAAAAATAAGAGTAATCCCTTACTTTACTTTTTCAAGGGAAAAGTAATTAAATTACAGTAACTAATTACTTAGTAACTAGTTACACCCAACACTGGTCCTAACACCGTGTCTACCGCAACGTGACAAAAGACAACAGAACGCATTAGAACCCATTAAAATTTTACATTTTGTCCACACTGGATGCGGCATGGCAGGACAATCCCATTAGAACAAGTCGTGTGTCATGTCGTGTCCAGTGTAGACACGGTGTTAGTTAAATTTGAATATTTAATTATTTATTTAATATTTTAAAAACATACTTTACAAAAAACATTGCTGGTGTGCATCTTGAGACAAAACTATCTATATTTTAAGATATGTCAGAGCAAGTTGTTTTCAAACAAGACACCTCTAACATTTAAATTAGTTTGGAGTGGGACTAGGTTTAAGCCCTTTCCGTGAAACCAGGAAAATGCATATGTATGCATTATATAACTAATGTTATATGCTACAGTCTGCTTGGTGTCAGGGTCCAGGACTTTATACATGGGTTGGCAAAGGGGGACAAGAGCACAATGAGGGGTGGTGATACCTAAACATATGAAGGTATTTCAGTAGCAAAACTTGAGAGCGTGTAGATTTTAATTTGTGAACTTGTAAAGTAAGTATTTGTACCTGTAGACTAAAATGTACACTCACAGCCCCAATGTGAAAACTTGTCAAATAAAAAACTGAAGTTGAATGTTGAGATTTGCACTCGTGGACAAAACTCACAAATCTGTCTTCTGCATTTGAAGTTGCAGAAAAATAGTCACAAACGTGTAAACTGGCATTTACTAAAATACATTGGCAGATACAAATGCATAGCACATATTTACACGTTTTCCTAGATTCAGATTTGAATTGCAACCACAAATAGGCATCTACCTCTCAAATATGTCACTGCAGTTTCAAATCTTCCCGCCTTGACTTTTGCTACTACTTTCGCGATAAACCCATTGCAAAACTAACTTGTGTACTTGAAAGCTCAGAGGCGAGAGAAAGAACGGCATTTGATGACGTCACGCGGCTGAGCTACACCGCCCCCTATTGGCGGGAAAAATCACAATGAAAGGATCTAGCAAATAATAGTTTAAATAATGTTTAAATAATTAAAGCGAAACCATCAGACTTATGTATACTATCATGTATAATTATTCCATGACTTATACTATCTTGTATAGATATCATTTCGTAATGTATTTTAATGATATCATTATGTATACTATCGATAATCCGTTTTGTACTATGGTTTGTTTAAAAATATAATGACGGGATGACTACATTTTCCGTTATGTATACTATAATGTTCATTGATATACTATATAAAAATGTACATTTACACAGTTCAACATTATGATTCTATAGCCTAACCCTTGAGAATTATTATTGCTTTAGTAATAATGTTACCAATATTATATTAATATTTAAAAAAAAAACACGTTCCTGGTAGTATAATATAAATGTAAATTAAATTCAGTGAGCAATGTATTATTGACCATTATTGCACTTTTAAGCTATTTCTACTTTTTTATATATTTTTTGTTATTTTCAATAAAGGGAAAATGAACAGAAATTGTATGCAGGACTGTGCAATGCCACCATATACAGTATTGGGGTTGTGGGTTTACCTGGAAGTTTCTTTTCTCATGGAAGGTTTTGGATTTTTAACAGATGAGCTTAAACATATTTAATCAATATTTAGTGTACAATTATTTTCTCATGTGATAATTACTAGCAGCAGGATAATGCATCCAGTCGGTTGTTATCGCAGAATAAACCCCTTCAGTGTTATACAAGAACTGATTCTGATCATTCTGATATAGGAGCCTTACACAATGACAGGCTGACTGTACATTTTCTGTTTTTAATTTTGATCATTATCATCAGCGAACTTGCTTCAGCTAAGTTAGGTTGTTAATTAGGTTGCTAATTTATACACCACCCTTATCAGATTCAGTATCTTTATTGTCATTCAGTAGCCTATGTACCTGTAAAAAATATATATTTTGCAGATGGGGTAGAAAAGCAATAAATATATAATAAAGGACAAACATAGAACAAAGATATACTGCAGTAAATAGAAAAGAGAATAAAATAGAAAGTTAATTTATAGTAAAAAAGTGGCCGTAAGTAGTATTTTTGTTAAGGAAAATGTATTTATTGATTTAGAGTTTCATCTTAAATTAAATACTGTATTGGTGATTTAAATTGTGTTTTTTCCTGCCATTAGGGGGCGGTGTGGCTCAGCCGCGTGACGTCATCAAATGCCGTTCTTTCTCTCGCCTCTGAGCTTTCAAGTGCACAAGTTAGTTTTGCAATGGGTTTATCGCGAAAGTAGTAGCGGGAAGATTTGAAACTGCAGTGACAGGTTTGAGAGGTTGTAGATGCCTATTTGTGGTTGCAATTCAAATCTGAATCTAGGAAAACATGTAAATATGTGCTATGCATTTGTATCTGCCTATGTATTTTAGTAAATGCCAGTTTACACGTTTGTGACTATTTTTCTGCAACTTCAAATTCAGAAGACAGATTTGTGAGTTTTGTCCACGAGTGCAAATCTCAACATTCAACTTCAGTTTTCGACATGTTTTCACATTGGGGCTGTGAGTGTACATTTTAGTGTACAGGTACAAATACTTACTTTACAAGTTCACAAATTATGCTCTCAAGTTTTGCTACTGAAATACCTTCATATAAACACATCAATCTTCATTTTCGCAGTTGTATTGTAAGGATTAGGACTATTATAGATTCCTAATTATTGATCCCTATTTTAGTCTGGTTCAGATCATTTTTTTGATCAGCAAAGCTAGCTAAATTAACAATGCAGAGGGTTTAGGTGATGATTACTATGACTACTTCTTTCTTTGAACAATAGTTAAGGAATAAATAGTGTTCACATAAATTGTTTAAGGACAAGGGGAATTCTCCCCTTAGAGGACTTGTACATGTTGTTTCAAAACAGTTTTACAAAGGTCACAAAAAAGTGCCTTAAAATCTCTCATAATCATATGTGAGATTATACACAATTCTTCTTTTAGATCTGTTTCCCAGCACAATTTAATTAAAACTTGTGCTAATGTGTTGTTTCTGAAAGACAACTGCAGAAACTTGATATAAATTCATTGCTGATCATAGAACAGTTTTGAAAAGTGAATATGATCTGAAATCCTGATAGAATTTTTTTATTTATCTTGCTACATCATATGTATAAAAACAGACACATGTATAAAGAATAAGTATGAATATGTAGACAAAAGTGCAGTTGAGTAAACTGATGTTTATGACAGACGGATCTATCGAGATCCGATTGACAGATGTAGTCCTCACCTTCTAGCATGCACAAAGACTCTTTCTTGTCCAGCAGTGCACACTTTATTTATTTTAAACGCATGTGATAGTTTTTTCTTGAACAGCTAATACAGACACTTTGTGGCGTCATTTGTGTGTCAAATTAGCGGCTAACAGCCTTAATGCTACACAGCACGAGTACTTTAACTTTACACTTTACGCAGTGATTTAAATAAAAAGTCCACTGGCCCACGAGCTTTAATTGTAACAGTAAACAGGTTTTACTACTACTATTGCTTTGGTATATTTGATGCGTGGAGATTTACATTCTCACCTACATGTGTCTGGAGAAGTGCGCTTTTCTTTCGACTCGACCTGCCTGAGGATACACGCAGTGATCAGGCTGCTCAAATGCAGACAGACACGCGTAGAATATTTGTATAGCAATTTGCGTTTTTGAGCAAAAATAACGATCTCCACAAACCTAGTCCAAAAATTGTTTGTACATTACATTAGTACCCAAATCTGTATGGTCAGCGTTGGGGTGGCAACTGAGGTGGCAAAACAAATTTTTGACACCCCGGTGGACACGCTACTGCTTGGTGTGTTCCACAGTAAAATTATAGCATTGTAGTAATTTAAATAGTACAGCATGAAACTTACAATGTTTTCATATTTTTCACATTGTGGACTGATATATAACATTATACCTCCAAAAAACATTAATATAAGGTTGTGTCAGCATGTTGTTGCAGTCTAGTGTCTCTATGAAACACTAAAAGACTCAAGCTGCCTTCATCCAACTTTACAGCCTTCTCCACACAGGCTTTTTATAGGGATGTTTAGAAGGATTGCTTGTCCCAATTGTCTTATTGTCCAGCTTTGTCACCAACAGCAGATGTGTCAGCTATAAAATGAAAAGTTGCTGTGATCATCTTTGACATCCAAATAGATTTTAATTTAAGTTAATACATCTTTTAACATCCCTTACAACTCGCATTGTCAATTATAAAATAATCAAGTTCAGTTTCAAAGAGAACAAGATACAGACTGCTAATATTCACACTCCCCTCTGAGATAATTTTAATCATGACAAGATGAAAAAATATAATAAAAATCAGGAAAATAGATCAAACAGATCAAACAAGGCAAATGCATTAAGAAAATTAGAAAATAAGACTAATAGGATATGTCCAGAAACCACTTCAAATGGCAATCAGGAAATTAGCGCATTTTTGTGCAAAAGTGCCCCCTATAATTAGTTCATCGAAAGCAACGCAATGAGCAGGTATTTTTCACTCGTTCATGAACTTAACGCACACACGATAGCAAAAAATATGCAATTCATACATACTAATGAACAACAGCAACAATAATGCGCTTACCTTAACGAGCTGCTTTAACTTCTGACAGAGCTACAGTACATCTTTCGTGAAGTATATGTTTGTAGAACATGCGAATAGCTAAATAGCTAAATTACATATTTAAAATCTGGTCCTTTCGTGCTAAAAAACCCTACCATTCACGAGTCACCACATGATGCAGAATATCACGCTCGAGATCTGAGAACAGTTACTCCGTCTTCTTTGATTTGATTGGTCACCGCTTTGCTCTGTAAACAGTAACTCCCGCCTTCTTACATTTGATTGGCTAGTGGCCACCTCACACAGCGCTTCGGCTTTTAGGCAGACCTTTCATTAGGTTGAAAAAGTCATGCAATGACAAGAAATAATGTTGATTGTGCATCAAATACAGATTAAAACTAAAGTAACGAGCCTGGTTTGAAAATGTAAGAAGTAGAAAGTACAGGTATTTGCGTAAAAATGTAAGAAGTGAAAGTAAAAAGTCGTCAGAAAAATAAATAGTGGAGTAAAGTACTGATACCAGAAAAATCTACTTAAGTACAGTAACGAAGTATTTGTACTTCGTTACTTCCCATCTCTGTTGAGGATTACTCTTGTGTCTCGTCTGTTACATACCTGTTTGCTGGTGTTCGACCTTGCCTGTGTTTTGACCATGTCTCAGAATAAAGCTATGCATATGGATCCGCACGTCTCACGTCTCGTTCGCCCCGTTACAGAATACTCGGCCAACCAAGGATCCAGCAGCTTTTCACGTGGACATTGGTCAGGTACGGACATTGTAAGACTGTTAATTGCCCTCAAACAGGGCATGCGGTCGCTTGAGGACTATGTACAAGAGTATTTGGATCTTGCTTATTTCTCTGATCTGCCATACTGTGTCCTGATAGATATTTTCTGCGATGGCAATAACCAACCACTAGGGTCTAGGCTAAGACATGAAGGTCCCCGCTCATCTCTCAGCCAGTTTATAGACTATGCTTTGTTGGTTGTTGGTTCAACGTTCACTGTGGGTGTCTCGGAGGAATGCGAACCCGCACTCAATTGTGAAATGGCGGACACAATAGAGCCTCGTCACGTCTCGGCTGATCTCCCAGAGCCTCGTCACGTCTCGGCTGATCTCCCAGAGCCTCGTCACGTCTCAGCTGATCGTTCAGTCACGTCACATCTGATCATCCCGAGTTATGTCACATCCTGTCTGTTGCTCCCAGATTATCAAGGTCAGTCCTACGTTTTTCCTGTCTGGCCTCCAGACCAGCCTGTGCCTCCCTGGCCTCCAGACCTGCCAGCGCCTCCCTGGCCACCTGACCACGGCCCAGGTCCACCTCTGCTCCACGGCCCAGGTCCGCCTCTGCTCCGCGGCCCAGGTCCAGTTCCCCTTCACGGGCCTGGCCCTCCATCCCGCCCCCTGTTCTGCCTCCGCTCCTCCGCCCTCCTGGACTGTTTGGGGCGTCTGGAATCTGCCCTTAGAGGGGGGGCTCTGTCACGAATCCAGTCCGTGGCCTTCCGTCCGATTGCCAACAGACGTCGCCTTTTCTGATTACATTGACTCTCACACTACACAAACTGTTACATGTCACCCTGGACTACATTTCCCATGCTCCATTGCACTAATCACAAGCTCACCTGAAACCAATCACACACACTACATAAGCCACACTCAAACCATTACAGACTGCCGAGTATTGTTAACAGCATCGCTGTCTTCACGTAGCTACATTACGGAGCCTGTACAGTATGCATGTGTTCAATGTTTTATTTTAATATTATGACATATTTATTCAAAGTAAATTCATTACAAATGTCCACAGTACTATGGCGTTTATTCTAGGTTTTTGACATGTACAGAGCTACTATATCGCAAGTAGCCTACAGCAGTCTCAGTCTGTTTAGTAAACCGTGTTTACCCTAAATTCCACCTTATCTACTGACATTTCAGCCATGCAATTCAAGCTTAACCAGTGTAACCAGCTGTGTTTTCTTACCTTTACGGCACTGCTGTCCTCCGGTGCAGCAGCTAAATTTAAACCTTTTGAGAGGTTCGGTTAATTCGGTTAATTTTACGCATTTGGCAGCGTCAGAGCCCTTTCCTTGCTTTCTCTAACTTTTTCTGCAGCGCCTTTCCTTTTTTTACGGTCCATTATCTAGCTTTTACTGACAATTAGCTCATTTGCACTGGCACTCCAGTGTCCCTCTGATGACGTGCATGACTGAACGACCAATTCCAGAGATGGGGGACTCGAGTCTGACTCGAGTTGCAAATTTAAGGACTTGTGACTCGCTTGACTAAATAAAGAAAATGACTCGACTTGACTTGAGATACAGTGACTCGTGACTTGACTTGAACTTCATCACTTGGCAAGACTTTACTTTATAACAACTGTAATTAATTATTTTAAATATACATTGCAACATTGGTAAACAAAACACAAGACACAGAGCAGAACCAATGATCTGAGTCTGCGCGAGTGCACGTTTCATGACGCTGCACCAGCACAGAAATACAGCACGCCAAATACAGAGAGCAAATGAATCTCCCAAGAGGTTTTCTTTTCGATATAAACACTTCGACACTGACAATATTGGCTAAGAAGATTTGCTGTATGCATTTACAAAGGCAGGATATCGACATTTCAAAAAGAAAAGGTATGTAAGCTGTTAACTGTTATTCGACTAAAATCTGAGAATGTGGAAACAGCATTGGTTTTTATATTATTTGTCTCTAAATTTAAATTAAGTCTGTCATTGAATTAAAGTAATTATAAATTATTAATCGCGTGTTTGTAATTCGTGACGTCAAACTTAAAATTCAATGCCGTTAGCCTCTCAATGGTGCTTTATTGTGTCACTCTTGACACATGGAAAATAATAAGGAATTGTACCACAGTGACCGCAGTATTTTATCAATTTGTGATGTTTCTCTTGCATCCAAAATCCTAGATATATAAGCAAAATGGCTGTAGTAGACATTTGACCTCTTTAGTTTATTTAGGAACGTATTAAGTAACTGTGGAGTGCAATAAACGAGGAGACAAGAAACGAAGATGTGTCGTGTCCGCTTACTTTCCACTTTAATTTATCTCACACTGAAAAGCGAGTGAAGTCAAAAAACAGCACACACATCACAAACCGGAACAACACTCCTCAACTAACTCCTCCCTCCCTTAAAGGTACAGTACCTTGGTGAATGTCTCCGTTTGTATTACTTGTGGTTCACCACACAGGCCCCCCCAGAATTCACCCCTAAAAACAGGCCAGACCGAACAGGTACCCCAAATAAAACATAGGTCTCTATTCATACTTGCAAAACAGAACAGCTTTTACAGTGTGTATAAAAGTCAACGTAGAGGGGGGCGGATCAGGCAGCCATAACGGCTTCGATTAACAGGAGAGGGGCGAAGGGGCAGGGCAGGGGCCGAGGCTGCCGCAGGGGGGCGCCCTCGCCGAGGAGGCTGGGCCAGCTGAAGTGGTTTACCAATATCCACATGAGCAGGCTTGAGACGGTCTATCGCCACCCGCTCAGGCCTGCCCCCCATATCCAGAACAAAGTTCTTAGACCCTCCCACCAGGACGCAGAAGGGTCCATCGTAGGGGGGCCGCAGCGGGGTACGATGGCCATCGTGGCGGATGAAAACATACTTGGCTGACGGTAAATCCTTGGGCACGTAGGATTGGGGGAGGCCATGGTGAGTCGTGGGAATAGGAACAAAAGCATCGGCAATGTCCCGGGACACAGCCCGATGAGAGGCCACAGACCACTGGGCCGTGGCATCCGGAAGAAACTCCCCCGGAACGCGCAGAGGCTGGCCGTACACCAGCTCGGCCGATGAGGCTTGCAGATCTTCTTTGGGGGCGGAGCGAAGGCCAAGCATGACCCATGGGAGGCGGTCAGCCCAGTCGCAGCTCGTAAGGCTGGCTCGTAGCGCAGCCTTCATGTCACAATGAAACCGCTCGCAAAGTCCATTGCTCTGTGGGTTATAGGCTGTGGTATGGTGGACCTTCACCCCCAGGACCTCGGCGACCGCAGTCCAAAGCTCCGATGTGAACTGCGGACCTCGGTCCGAGGAGAGGTCGGACGGTGTGCCGAAACGGGCCACCCAACCATAATGAACGCCCGGGCCACTTCAGCTGATGTAGTGGAAGACAGGGGAACCACTTCTGGCCACCTGGTGGTCCTGTCCACCATGGTGAGGAGGTAGGTGTAACCACGGGAGGGGGGTAAGGGGCCCACCAGGTCCACATTCACATGATCAAAACGTCTCTCTAGCACTTTGAAGGGTGCCAAGGGGGCTTTGGTATGACGAGTCACCTTTGCGCGCTGGCACGCCACACAGGCAGCAGCCCAGGCCCTGACGTCCCTCCGCAGGCCTGGCCAGACGAACTTGGCCCCCACCAGCTTGGTAGAGGCCTTCACCCCCGGGTGGGAAAGGCCGTGGATGGCGTCAAAAACCTTACGCCTCCAAACAGCAGGTACCATAGGGCACGGTTGGCCAGTGGAGACATCACAGAGGAGTGTAGCGTTGGCCGTGTCAAAAACCACATCCTCCATGAGCAGCGCCGTGGGGGCTGTCCTGTAGGCTTGCACCTCAGCGTCCGCGTTATGATCCACCGCCATAGTAGCGTAGTCGAGGCCCAAGTGGATGGACCCAGCAACAGCCCGGGAGAGGCAGTCGGTGACGAAATTGTCTTTACCGGCCACGTGCTGAATGTCAGTAGTAAACTCGGAGATGGCAGAGAGCTGACACTGCTGTCGACCAGACCATGGTTCCAAAGACTTGGCCATAGCAAACGTCAGCGGTTTGTGGTCAACAAAAGCCGTGAAACGTCGGCCCTCCAACAGGAACCGGTAGTGACGGGTGGCGAGGAAAAGACCCAGGAGCTCCCTGTAGAAGGCGCTGTATTTCCTCTCGTTGTCACAGAGCTTCCTGCTGAAAAAGGCCAGCGGCTGCCAGGCTCCGCCCACCCACTGTTCACACACTGCCCCCACGGCGTAATCAGAGGCATCCGAAGTAAGAGCAACTGGGGCGGTCGGAGACGGGTGCGCCAGCAGAGCAGCGTTGGCCAGCGCGGTTTTGGCAGCATCAAAGGCCTCCGTCATCGCTGGGGCCCAATCCAACACGTCCGCCGGCCTCCCACCCTGCAAGGCGTCGTATAAGGGTCGCATGAGTTAGGCCGCATGGGGGATGAAACGGTTGTAGAAGTTCACCATACCCAAGAACTCCTAAAGGGACTTCACAGTGCGTGGGCGTGGGAAACTGGCAACAGTGTCCACCTGTGCCGGGAGGGGCACAGCCCCCTGCGGGGTGACGTGGTGGCCGAGGAAAGTGATGGACGAGCGGCCAAACACACACTTAGCCGGGTTAAGGATGAGACCATGCTCGTTGAGCCGGCCGAATAGCTACCTGAGATGCGTTAGGTGGTCGTCTGCGGATGCGCTGTCCACGAAAATGTCGTCCAAGTAAACAAATAGGAATGGCATGTCCCTCAGCACAGAGTCCATGAGGCGCTGAAACGTCTGCGCTGCACCCTTGAGGCCGAAAGGCATCCGTAGGAATTCAAAAAGGCCAAAGGGTGTGATGACTGCTGTCTTGGGGACATCCTGCGGGTGGACAGGCACCTGGTGGTAACCGCGCACCAGGTCCACCTTCAAAAAGATGGTGGCGCCGGCTAGGTGGGTGGAGAAATCCTGTATGTGTGGCACTGGGTACCGGTCGGGGGTCATGGCGTTGTTGAGGCGTCGGAAATCACCACAGGGACGCCAACCGCCATCAGCCTTGGTCACCATGTGTAGGGGGGAGGCCCACGGGCTGTTAGAGCGGCGCACTATGCCGAGGTGCTCCATGGTAGCGAACTCCTCCCTGGCAATCACGAGCTTGGCAGAGACGAGGCGCCGGACTCATGCATAGACCGGGGGGCCAACCGTGGTGATGTAGTGCTCCACACCATGCTAAGCCACAGCCGATGAAAACGTGGGCGTGGTTATGTCAGAGAACTCAGCCAGCAGGCGTTGATACAGGTCCCCGGTGGCAAGCGTATTCGACAGACAAAGCGCCCCCACCCCTCCAAGCGTGCAGGGGTACGAAGCAAAAGAAAGGGCGTCGATAAGGCGGCAGTTTGTAACATCCACCAACAGTCTGTAAGCGCAGAGGAAATCCGCCCCCAAGAGCGACGTAGATACGGCGGCCATTACGAAATCCCAGCCGAAACGCCGCCCGCCGAAACACACTTCCACATACCTCGTGCCATAGGTACGAATGGGTGTGCCGTTGGCGGCGTCCATCGGGGCGCCATGCCCGCCAGCCAAAGTGTCCACAGTCATCGCCGGCAGGATGCTGCGTTGAGCCCCAGAATCGACCAGCAGCCGCCGGCCGGAGAAGGTGTCAGTGATGAATAACAGCTTCCAGTCACGGCCAGCGCCCATAGCTGTTAATGAGCGCCGGCCCTGGCTTTTCCCTGGGCTCTAAAACTGCAAGGCAGACGACACTGCTTGTCCTTGGCCCCAAACCTGGAATGGTAATAACACCACCCGTCCTCACGCTGTCGGCGAGCCGTCACGGCAGCTGCGGTGTCCAGGATGTCCTTCGGGGGGCCAAGCGGGGCAAACGTGTGCTGGGGGGGCAACAGCGTATGGACAAACTGCTGCCGGTTGGCGAGGAAAATCCTGTCCGCCTCCACAGCCAGTGCCCGGTAGTCTCTGGAGGAAGGGAGGGGGAACTGACCAGCGCGGTGATCACGGGTACTGGCGCCCAGCACAGCTAGCATCCTCTCCATTAACTCGGACGGCTTGCTGTCGCCAAGGCCGTTCAGAGACAGCAGGCGGTCTGCTTTCTCCAGCTCTGACAGTTCAAAGAGCTTCAACAGGAATGTTTTGAGTGCGTCGTATTTGCCGTCAACCGGAGGAGCCTCTAACAGCGCCATAGCCCTGGCTGTCGTCGAGGCATCTAAGGCCACTACCACGTGGAAATATTTTGTCACTTCCTGTGTTATTCCTCTCAGCTGGAACTGGGCCTCGATGTGTTGAAACCACGGCCGTGGGTTGTGCTGCCAAAAGTCCGGTAATTTGACGGTGGCGGCGCAGGTAGCACCGACATTAGCCGCGCCGCTAAGCAGCAGCATTTTCATTACCGTCATGGTGTGACATAATTCAGTCGTATCCAACTCGCGTCAGGGTCACCACTTGTGGAGTGCAATAAACGAGGAGACAAGAAACGAAGATGTGTCGGGTCCGCTTACTCTCCACTATAATATATCTCACACCGAACAGCGAGTGAAGTCAAAAAACAGCACACACAACACAAACCGGAACAACACTCCTCAACTAACTCCTCCCTCCCTTAAAGGTACAGTACCTTGGTGAATGTCTCCTCTCGTATTACTTGTGGTTTGCCACATAAAAATAATATTTCCAGAATAGCAATGTGGCTGCCAACAGTTCAGTACAGATAGGCTACAGGAAAACGCGTCTTTCCGCAACACAATAAAAACTTTTACTGAACAAATCCCAGGTATTGAACGAATCGATTGAGTGAATCAGTAACCCATTCTTGCTTGTTCATGAATAAATCAACTGTTTTAAACGAATGAGTTAAATGAACGCTTCTGTGACTCACTCATTAAAACAGTCATTTGCTACAACCTGCTAGCTTCAGAATTAAAATAATAATTTCATACTTTATATTCAAAGTGTTGTATTTAAAATATTATTATTTTAAATGTATAATTAAGTTAATTTCTATGGAGGACCAGGAGTGCCGATTAGAAATAAAATGAAGAATCAATTAATCAATTTAATAATTAAAACATAAAAATGTAAACAAATAAATAACTTTTCAAATTGAGAAATTAATAGACTTATTTAAAATGGTTTATTTAATTTGTGTTTTAAAATGTAGTTTAATTGAACAATAAAACGTTAAATAAAAAATAATTTTAAATGTATAAATAAATATATTAGTGCTGTCAATCGATTAAAAAAATTAATCAGATTAATCACACATTTTCTGTGATTAATCACGGTTAATCACACATAATAATAATATTTTAAAATCTACTTTTACATTTGAATAATTTCACATTTAATCTTCAAATTGATGTAGAAACAACATAATTCTTTAACAGCGTCATTTTATGAATGAAAGAAAACGTTTTAATATTAGTACTGTAACTGATGTCTCTATTAAATTGATTATTTTAACATTAATTATAGCCATTCAACAATATAATTGAGAGCTATCATGAAATATACAGAAATTGAAGGAAGTTCTCAAACACTTTAGAGTCTTTAATGCTAAATTATAAATTAAATGCAGAAGAATTCTCATTAAAGCTACAAAATCACATTGATTTCTTCTTTTATTTTGTTCTTTGATTAACATTAGTGACAGGAGTCACAGCAGCACGTTTAAGAACGTGGCCCCTTTAAGTCTCAGTACACAGATCTGACCGTCACCGCACTCCCATTTTCACAACTCTTTGCATTCATTTAAGATTTTATTTTACACTTTTAAGTCTTGCTTAAGAAAATGCTAGACAAAACGGGCTTTCTGACATAATCTTGTATGGTTTTATCCATTCAAGCACGAAAGAGAACTGAACACAGATGCGCTGTCTGACAGAGATTCACGACGTCAGACGTCATGTCTCTTTTATCATAAACCCTTTTGACTCGTCTGCAGCAGGCACGTATTTTGACATGATGCGTGATGCACATAGGTTCACGTGACACGCTGAACACGTATTTTGAATTCCAGCTTCCCTTGAAGTGGATCGAGGCACCGATCGCAGCTGAAGCATAGACTAGAATGACCGCGATCAGTTCTGGTAGCCGCGTCGGAGCCGTAACGTGCCGCAGATGCGTGCGGTGTAAACGAGTGGTAAGGCTTCGGTTGAAAACGGCAGGTGTTTTCAGAGGAATTTTTTATTTGAGCGAGCGTGGAGCGGTTTCAGAAATCGGAAAGAGCTCTATTGCCAAGTATGTTTGCACATACAAGGAATTTGTTTTGGTGACAGGAGCATCCAGAACACAGAAACAGCAACCACAGTACACAGAGACCATAACACAATAGAATACAGTACACAATGATTTAAATGAGGGCCTATGGGTATAAACATTTAAGAAATACAATACAATAAACATAAGATAAAGATATAGAGAGTGTAAAGCTATGTATATATGTAAAAAATAAGAATAGACTATTGTAGTACAAGGTATGTGCTATATACAGCAGAATGAATGAAATATAATTTACAGAAAAAGTTGTATAAAAATAGTGTATTATCTGGAGGATATAATTAATATTGCACTTAATTATTATTGCACAGAGTTATTAATTGCATGGTGTGTAAAAATATTTAACTGTTCAAGAGGTAGATGGCCTGAGGGAAGAAGCTGTTTTTGTGTCTGGTTGTTTTGGTGCTCAGTGCTCTGTAGCGCCGACCAGATGGCAGCATTGTGAAGAGATGATGGCTTGGATGTAAGAGGTCCAGGGTGATTTTCTGAGCCCTTTTCCTCACTCTGGATGTATACAGTTCTTGGAGGGTGGGCAGGGGAGCACACAATGATCTTCTCAGCAGTCCGAACCGTCCTCTGTAGTCTTCTGATGTCTGATTTTGTGGCTGAGCCAAACCAGACAGTGATGGATGTGCAGAGAACAGACTCTATGACAGCTGAGTAAAACTGTTTTAATAGAGTTTGTGGTAGGTTGAACTTCTTCAGCTGATGTAAGAAGTACAACCTTTGCTGGGCTTTTTTATCACTCACTCACTCACTCACTCACTCACTCACTCACTCACTCACTCACTCACTCACTCACTCACTCACTCACTCACTCTGTCATCTCATCTCCTGCTCTTTTGAAGTCTTTGTTTTCCTTTGAGTCCCATTTTCAGTCACAAATGGCCGAATAACAGTGCTGTAAAGCTGCTCTTTTCCAGCAGTAAATAAGGCGTCTGTGAAAGTGGTTGATGGTAGACTTGCTTTTCCTCAGTCCGGATCTCTGCCCTCCTCTCTCTCTCTCATGAGACAGAGACCCTCCTGGTGTTACCAGCCGAAAGACATGATCGCTTCCATCCTGTTGTGCTGCACATTGGGGATTCCCCCTTTTCTCTTTCCCTCTCTCCTTCTCTCTCCGTCAATCTCCTTATTTGTGACAGGATAGCGGCCGATCGAGATATTAATAGGAGGCGGAATGAAAAGAAAGAGGAAGAGAGAGAGGCTTGTAATTAGACCATCTGGATTAAACAATGCCTTGGCTACTCAGGATGACAGGGAAGTTAGACTTTTGCCCATGTCGGTGACCTGTGATATCTATACCATGACATACAAAAACTAGCCATATTCCCATCCATTTAAAGATGATAGTAAATTTGTGGAATGTGTCCTCTGTAACCCAAAGCTGTGGTCATGTGATGTCTGGTTGTGTAGCATCAGTTCTTGAGACCTTTCTTAGCAACAAGAACATGCTGTTTTTTTTATCTGAGAGGCCTATAAGAGAGAGATGTATGTATGTATGTACAGTTTAAGACCACTTCGGAAATCTGGGATTAGAAACTAATTTTAACCAAAAATGTAACTTTCAAATTTAGCAATAAAACATAAAAAATGAAGAAAAAACAGAGAGGGGAGGAAAAGATAATATGACAGACGTGTATTTTGTTTACATGATTCTTGTCAGGGAGATATCTGTTCATATTGGTCACTGAGTTCAAATGTGTGTGTGTAGTTTGTGCAGTCAGCAGCAGGTCCCTGAGGTTATTAGCAGACACAGCTGTGAGTGTGTGCGAGTGTGTGTGAAGGCCCATGTTTCTGTCAGTGAGCTTGTTCAGAACGCTCTTTCTGGCATCTGATTGAGGATTTCCTTTAGATTATTGTTACCGCTACACACACACAGACACACGCACACACACACACACGCACATGCANCTAGTGAGCTTGTGCAGAGGCAGCAGCTTTTGCCAGAGGGGAACTGGAATCCCCTGGTTGGGCCTGGGTTCTCCTGAGGTTTTTTTTCTCGATTAGAGTTTTGGGTTCCTCGCCACCGTTTGCATACTGTTTTTGCACTATCTGCCTGACCGGGGGGGCTGCTTTAGAATCTTAAAGTTTTACTTAATTAATATTGCATATAGGAATTTATTATCTGTTATATTTGACCTGTGCTTCTCTCTCCTTTATCCTAAATGTGTGCTCTCACTGAGCGTGTGTGTGTGTGCGTACTTGTCTGTGTACGTACGTGTGTGTGTGTGTGTTGTGTGTGTGTGCGTGCGCATCCGTGTGTGTGTGTGTGTCTCTATGTCTATGTGTGTTAGTACGTGTGCATATTGTGTGTGTGGAGTGTTTTGTATGTGGGTATGTCTGTCTTCTGTGTTTTCAACCTTTTCTTGTTTTTGCAAGTACAACTTTAATTATTTTGCTTATAGTCAATATGTCTCATGTACAGCTGCTTTGTAACAATGAAAATTGTAAAAGCGCTATATAAATAAAGTTGAGATATAAATAAACCTGATCACATCGCGTTGGATCTTTTATAAAATAACGCAGTATTGAAGACATCTGGATGCTTCAGTGTGGCTCGTTCTGGTATGTCATGTAGCGATACAGCTGCTGTGTTGTTAAACGTGCATTTATTTATGGAGCAATAATGCTGACTTGGCCAAACATACACTTAAATACATATTGCATACAAAATATGTATGCGTGTTTTCGTCTTTGGCACTCGTTTGTACGGTCCGCCAGCCTTATGTTTGCTGGGGTGTTTTGACAATTCAGAGACACCGTACAAACGAGTGCCAAAGACGAAAACACGCATACATATTTTGTATGCAATATGTATTTAAGTGTATGTTTGGCCAGCGGGAACCACCTGCGGGGCCACCGGCTTTTTGCTCATCGTTTTTCCAGTGGTCCACCGGCGGAAATATGGCAGCTGCCATATTTCCACCGCTGGTTTATCATTAATGTTTGCTGGCTGCCCACTGTCGGTCCGCGGTTTATAATCGTTAAATCACGCTAACCAAAATGTCATTCAACAATATTTTAACAGATTAAATACACAAATGCATTACATTTATCAGACCAACACACAAATACAGTATTTGTACCCGTATGGAATCCATGTCTTTTTACAGCATTTGCAGTAAGACCAAACAAAATCTACAATGATTGATTGTTGTAGCAAAACCACAATAACTATGACATTACTACAACATATAGAAAACCTATACAGACTTTCACAATGGTTTCAAAAGCATCAGAACAAACCTTGATTTGAAAAAAAATATGATTACATGGTTGCAGTGTTACTATAGTAAAACCCAGGATAGCTGTCGTAAGGGTATAGAGCTTAACAATGCATACAATTTCAAAGCAGCTTAAAAATGCATGTTCCAATGTTACAATCAAAAAATATATCCTTTAATCAGCCAGAGGTGGCTGTGACTCACTGAGAAACAACAAATTGTGGGAAATATTATTCAGAATATGAGTATGAAGTAATTACTATATAATCAATAAGTGAATTTCATTAATAATCATTGCATTGTGTTTGTTTAAATGTGTTTGCTGTGTTGCTCAGTGAAAAGTTCTGTCAAGCATTAGACTGTTTGTAAAACAGGAAACTGGCTTAACCGCAGGAGAGGAACTTACTGTGTGTACGTGCAGAATCATCACAGCTCGTTTTGACGAGTCTAACCAACTAACACACACACAGAGTTATGAATTAATCCATTGCNACTCACTCACTCACTCACTCACTCACTCACTCACTCACTCACTCACTCACTCACTCACTCACTCACTCACTCACTCACTCACTCACTCACTCACTCACTCACTCACTCACTCACTCACTCACTCACTCACTCACTCACTCACTCACTCACTCACTCACTCACTCACTCACTCACTCACTCACTCACTCACTCACTCACTCACTCACTCACTCACTCACTCACTCACTCACTCACTCACTCACTCACTCACTCATCTACTTAAATTGCTGATTGAGGAACATGGCATTGACCTTTAGGCCGTGTTTATCAATACAGTATGCCAAAAAATGTTTCCATGTCTTCTTGATACTGAAATACAAACAAAAAGTCACCCTTCGACCTTGGACCCCTCAGGACCTTTCTGATGACATTTTGTTGATCATCCCTGTGCATCCGCAAAAATACAGGCTCTGTCACCTCCACATGGAATAAGTCTCTGTGACGTGGTACTCAGTCCCATGCTGAATAGGTCTCTGACAATGGCTGGCTGCTGCACCTGGTAAGGTAAAGACACAAGTTTATATTCATGTATGCATATGTGCATGCATGTATATAGGCACATGTTCAGCATACATGCAATAGATTTCACTCCGCTGCCATGTTGAAATCGAAAAGGTGGGAAGAAAACCGGAAGGACAGATGGACTGCAATGGTTTGGACTAGGGGTGGGAGAAAAAGTCGATGCATCGCGATTCATTATCTAACGATTCAGAATCGATTCTCAAAAATTCAGAATCGATTCTGTTCAATTCAAACTGCCACTGCACCACTGTGCGGCGCGCGGGCGCAGGCCAAACAGAATAACCCGTTGATAAACGAACGGCTTCGTTTTAGACAAAATGAAACAACAAACTACGACCTGCTCCATCAAATTTGAAATCGACTGTGTGGTAACATTTTGGATTTTGTGAAGACAACGAAAAAGGTGTCTGTAACGCAATTCAATAGAAGGGAAGGAAGTAGGCGGGAACCGGCAAACATTTAAACATATTTAATTAAAATAAAACAAACAATAAACAGCATTAAAACAGGCCGGCAGCCCCTCATGGATGACTGCCGGCCATACAAACATAAATAAAACTTATCACATGATCCGGGCCCGGTCCTCTCTCGCCGTATTCTCCTGCCGTTCGTCCTTTTATGCTTCCGCTCCTCCGTGAGAGATACGAGACCGGAATGACGCACAGCTGACACTCATTATCAATCGCGTCCCGGCCTCGCTTCTTCCTCCCACGGCTCTTGTCACGCCTCCCTCGTCACAGTGCCGTTGATAAAAGCCATACTGTGTGCAAAGTCTGTGGCACCAAATTCAAATATTTCGGGAACACGACTAATAAGAAACATATTACGCGGTTCCACTCAGAGCTGGAGAAACAGCATTCTGTTCCAATCACGCACACTCCCGGTTACAGTCAAAGGACCCTCGAGCAAGTAGCAAAGCTTCCACCGAATTCTGAAAAGGCGAAGCGAATTACCCGGTCAGTGGCGGGTTTTATCGCCAATGATTTGCGCCCTTACTCCTTTGTGGACAACCAAGGATTTCGCACGATGTTACAGGTACTTGAGCCATGATACAGTTTGCCCTCACGTCGTTATTTCAGTGAGAAAAGCATATAACTCTAATTTTGGTTAAAATCTAAAGTGTAATTTATTTGCACAGCAGGATAATTAATTACCAAAAATGTATGTTAAGAATCGTTTTGGGAATCGAATCGTTACTCCCGGAATCGGATCGGATCGTTAAGTGCCTTAAGATTCCCACCCCTAGTTTGGACTACCATCGGGTGTCTGTGACATGAAAAAAACAAATAATGCGTTTAAAAACAACGTTAGATTGGCTGTGTGCGCGTGAATGAAACCCGCAAATGGCAGTTTAAACAGTCACTAATATGTTCTCACTTTACCAACAGTGACTTTACAGAAGTAATATTATTATCTTGGCTGGATAGTCTATTGCCTCGTTTCCACTGAGCAGTACGGTTCGGTACAGTACAGTATGGTACGCTTCGTTACGGGTAACCATTATCAGGCTTGCGTTTCCACTGACAACAGGTAGGCTTGGTGTACGCCGGAAAGTAGCGATCGACATCATTCTCACGCAACAAAGCAATCTGTAATGACAATGGCGCTTCCTGTATTGTCGTTCCCCCAAAGAGTATAGATACCAAGAGGCGCAACTTTGAGAGAAAACAGCGCGGCTGCCATTTTGGGGTGAAAATGCTTGATATCTGACAAGGTTTCTAGCGAGCCAAGGCTTTTGTCGTCATGTATTATCATCATTCAGGTTGAATTTCAGCTTTAATGTTTTATTTTTTAAACAAAGCAGCTGATATTGCCATCGCCACAGCAGAAAGCAGAGTCGCTTTCACCCAAAAATGGCGGAAACGCAGGGCGAAGGTGTCGCAATGGAACGTTCTATTGAGTTTAGCCTCTTGGTATCTATACTCTTTGGTTCCCCTTGTAGCACGCGCAAGTGATGATTCTCTGTAAACCAATCAGCGTTCTGCAGTGAGACTAGCTCCACCCATTAGGTTCCAGTACTATTGGTACTACTGTGCTAGGTACCCTTACGAAAGGGTCCCAAAAAAGTGGTACGGTACGGTTCGCTATTTTGGTACCATTCACAGTGGAAACTGAAAAAATTGCGTACCGTAGTGCACCGTACTGAACTGTACCACTCAGTGGAAACGAGGCATATCATACACTTGTTGAATGCACCACCACTGGCAAATCAATGGAACCTCCTCCTAAAACACACACACATGCACGAACGCACACACAGTAGTTTGATGGCATATGTTTTCTTGTGTGAAAATCCAGCTTACCTCTGTGAATGTTAATGGACACGATGTGCAGGTGCATACTGTGAAACACAAATTAACACTGTAAGAGTTTGCTTTTATTATCTAACAGCTCTGACTCTGACACCAAATGAAACATTCTTACCATCAGCATGCAGATAATTAACTAAGGCCTAGTCCTGGTGTAAGCTAATCCTTGTCTGTGAAACCGGGCCACAATAGTACACAGTAAATGCTGTCGAGCAGCTTCTTCTACAATCTTGAGGCAAGCATTTCCCATCTGAAATTAAAGGCAGATCGGTTACATCCTTGTGAAAGCTGCCATGTTTAAAATAATGCATTGTCTCAGCTTCAGCTGCTGTCTAAGACTTAGACTGCATGGGTTCTGAAATCACCCACTTGGTGTACAGGTCAGTCATGGTACGGACATACTTGTTGCTGCATTCTGTTTCTGGTAGTGGTCCAATAAATCTAAACCAAGCACCTTTTTTCTTTTACCCGCATGGGACAAAAATAGCATCAGTCAAATGCTGGTAAAACTGTACACAAGCTTGAGACTAGCTTGTTAGTCTCATGAGTATGCACAAATAGGCCTATTGTAAGCAGTACCATAGTGGAATGCAAGACTGGCACAACAGTTTGATGGGGTCATTCAGCTGGCAGCAGTGACAAGATCTCACCTGAGAGCAACACAAAAATGTCTAGGTTGGCGAGAACAATAAACTAAAAATAACTTCTAAATCAAGAAGGTACCTAACAACCTGAGGTGGCAAAAGTTCTTAAGTACAGATACTTTAAAAAATAGGAAAAAGTATAAATTAAAAGTAAAGTACCACCTCTGTAGTATATTACCCATTCTTTCATGTCATTGATTATTGTGGGCCAATAGTAGCAGTGTTGGGTAAGTTACTCTGAAAAAGTAATTTATTACTAATTACTAATTACACATTCGATAATGTAATTAGATTACTGTACAAATTACTCTCTTCAAAAAGTATTTAATTACTTATTACTAATTACTTTCTATATCCTACATCATCCTTGATGAGTTAAGTGATTCAAGGATAGACATGAAACGGCTCTTTTAATTCATTCAAATAAATAATATAAAACTACATAGTTACATAAAGTGTGAGAATTATACATTAAAGCACGTATTTTAAAGTTAGACTTTGAATTTTGATGTCAATTCCTCTTCTGCACACACACATATTACACAAAGTATTTAGTTTAATTACATCAGAAGTAACTGTAATTAAATTACAGAAAAAATAAGAGTAATCCCTTGCTTTACTTTTTCAAGGGAAAAGTAATTAAATTACAGTAACTAATTACTTAGTAACTAGTTAGACCCAACACTGAAAAGTAGCCAGCAATAACCCTGTTTTGAGTGCCTCTGACACCACTGTGATTGCCAGTTCCTGTGTTATTGTGGCACTCTGTAAGATCAGATGTTTTCTCTTCCTCTGATAGGACAACTAGCCGTATGTACTGCCTGCTCTGCTAGGGCCCGTGTAGAAGTCCTGTAGCAGAGCCATGGCAAAGCTTTTGGTTATGTGTGGAGAGAAACATATTATTGTCCTTTTGACAATAATATACGTTCTCTCCAGTGTCTTGTCATTGGCCCCATTCCTCTCGTTTCCTCGTTATCTTTCCCTGAGTGTTTAATTACCCACACCTGCCCCGTGTCGTTATCCTTTGTCTGTCTTCCCTATATAATACCCTCATGTGTCATTGTCCTGTGTCGGTCATTGCGTGTGTATGTACTACGTCGTGTATGTGAATCGTGCCAGTCGTTGTTCCTGTTTCTATAACCCAGTCCTGTCTTAGTAAGTGTTAGTTTAGTTTCTGTCAAAGTGTTGTCTAGTTTATTGTTTAGGTAGTCTTGGTCTTGTTGCTCGTTTTATTATTTTGTTATCTTTTCGTTCACCCCCTCGCGGGTGTTTTTGTTTCTTTGTATTTATAATAAAGTCTTGTTTGTTAACCCCTTCACCGCCTGCCTGCATTTGGGTTCTCTTCTGCCAATCCGTGACATTTTCCCACTTTATTGGGATATAAATATTTATCTATTATTTTTGTTATTCGTGTATGTGATATTTATTCTTGTACATTGTCACCAGTTTTTCACAAAATGTGTATTCAGGCCCTGTGAGTTGAATATACTGTAAGGCTGATAAGGTGTAGTTTACAGTATAGGTGTATTTTTACTAAACACAGCATTTAGGTTATTTCTTCCTTGAAAAAGAAAGTGAAGTTGATCTGGCAAAAAACCTGTCGTACATACATGGAATAGTTGAAACATTTAAAAGTCTTACTATTATTTGCTATTACTACAGATATTATTTGCTTGCATTATACGCATATGAAAACTGCTACATGTAATTAGGTTACAGGAGTTATGTCAGCTTTTTATTGTTGCGTGTGATTCCCTTTTTCTGTGAAAGTATGAATATTAATTGTTCTGTATTATTAGTATGTGTTAAATTTCTGGTTCCTTACGAACACTAAATTTCTTTCTGTGTTTTGGATCACCAGTAAAATCAAATCATAAATAGGTTGGATGTTGTGAGAGAATTCTTCTGCAGATCTGGGAGCACAAAAACAAGACACAGAGAGGCATCAAGCTTTTGAACTCATTTATTCTAGAAACTACAAGTCTTTATATATGGTGCCAAAAGACATCTGGCAGGTTTCATACGTCCAGGGGTTCACAGAATGACCAAATAAGGTATAGCAGTTCGGAAAAAGAATGTTTATCTTAGAAAGAATCCCCTGCTCCCATGAATAGCCAGAAGGCATCCCTTCCTCCTACCCTATAGCCAGTAATGTAAAGTGATCTTAACACTTCACAATTCTTGATTATGTGGGCTTGTATTTATTTATGCGGAAATTAAATCTAACAGTTGCCCTCTTTAAATCATTTATGATTTACCATTTAATTTTCCGCATCCAAGATAAACAGTAAAAGTAAAAATGCTAAATAATAAAGAAAATTCCTAATCTAAGGACCACGTCCGGTCTGAGCAGATTTTTTACCTCTGTCCTTACATTACATCTGGATTTGTGGTCATCTTATCCCCTGGTCTTGCCTGAGCAACCTTTCATAATCACACTTATAGATGATTTTAATGCACGGCGAATCATAGACATAATACAGGGCCATAAGCAAAGCAAAACCAGAATGCATGAAATGATTATAATGATTAAAATCAGCCAATGTTCGATTTTACTGAACAGGCTGGAAAAACTCAAACTCCAGTCCCATTCCTCTCTCAGCTTGTCATCTCAGCAACTGCTCTGGTGATGTTCTTAATTCCTTGATCGATCAAATGCCCATCCGCATCATTATCTGGAACATAAGTACAACAACTATCGCCAATAATAACACATACACCACCTTGAGAGGCTGTTAGCTGGTCTAGTACCAGTCTATTTTGTAATTTCATTAATCTCAAACCTCTCAGTTCTTCTTTTATGTGATCAAATATTCTAGTGGTGTCATTCATACATTTAATTGCTTGTGCACCGGCCAGGATCAATACCAGAAATATGACTGACATATTGAAAAATTTAGACCCAAATGTGTAACGGGAACCTTCAGAGGTGATCGGGAAGCTATAAATGGGGCAAAATTTGCCCAGGCCCTATGTTCAGCCGACAGGTGGCCCCCTCACCCACTAAAAGAGCAAGGATCTTCTGTCTGGCACAAGCCCTCTCACCAGTGCCCTGTTACACACTTTGGGCAGGCTTCTTAGGCCCTACAGTTTCAATTGGTGATGCGGATGTTGGCAGATGCTTCAGCCTGGATGCGTGAATCCACTGCGGTTGATGATCCGTAAGCACTCCAGTTCTCGTTACTGCGATAACTACAGCTGGGCCCAGGTATCTCGGTTCCCCCACGGCGACTGGTTTCAGACTCCGAATCAGCACCTGTTGGCCTGGAATGAAATTATGGGTGGGCTTATCTGACGGAATAGGGAGAGAAAGAGAAACATCAGCACACACAGAATTCAGTTTATCAATAAGGGAAATCACGTGGTCATCCAGGATCACCTCCATGTCTCCTAGGGAAGAAACGCCTGCGCGACCTTTGACCCAAGGGGTCGGGAAAGGTCTACCCATCATAATCTCAAATGGTGAGTATTTTGTCGTTGAGGATGGGGTCATTCTCATTTCTGCCAATACGGCTGGTAGCACATCTGGCCATTTCCTGCTTGTTTCCATACAGGCTTTCGTGATCTTATCTTTGATTGTTCGGTGTGTTCGTTCCACCACCCCCGACGACTGCGGGTGATAGGGTATATTATAGTGCCAATCTATGGCTAACGCTTTAGCCAATAGTTTGGTCACTTTCGATGTGAATGGCGTGGCGTTGTCACTTTCGATAGTCATAGGAATGCCGAAGCGCGGAATTACTTCTTTCGACAGTATTTTCACTACCGTTTTCGCATCCTCCTTCGCACACGCAAAAACTTCAGGCCATTTTGAAAACCTATCGACGATAGTTAGCATGTATTTTAGATTTCCGACCGCTGGCATATGAGAAAAATCTATCTGAAGGCACTGAAAAGGTGCTTCTGGAAACGGTAACGCGTCGTGTGGCGTTTTCCTGTGAGGGTTTGTTTTGGCGCATATTAAACACGAGTCTACAATTAGTTTGACCATTTTTGCTGTATCCTGTATACAATACAGGCGATTAATCATCTGTGTAACTTTAGACGCGCTGTTGTGCGGTATACCGTGGTAATGTCTTATCAATACCACCAAAGACAGCTTTGGTAATGCGATTCGGCCGTTTTTATCTCTTATCAAACCGTAAGCATCTGGGGCGCATCCATTTTCTGCCCAATGTTTCACGTCTCCCTGTGTGGGTTGACTTTGCAAAATTTTCAAATCTATGTCAGGAACGCATGATACATGTGCAAACATCATTGTTTCTACGTCCCTACTCTGCGCTCTCTGATATGGGGAAAACTCTGCATGTTCCGCGGCCCATTTGGCCATTTCATCAGCATTTCTGTTGCCAACAGCGTCTGGTTCATCTCCTGACGTACGTCCCTTGACCTTCACTACAGCTAGTTCAGATGGCAACATTACAGCTTGTAATAGATCTCCCACCAACTCTGCATGTGATATTGGTTTGCCCTCAGATGTCTGAAAATTTCGTCTAGCCCAAGTCTGGGCGAAGTCTTGAATGACCCCGTACGCATATTTGCTATCCGTATAGACGGTGGCTCTTTTGCCTTTTGTTAACTCACATGCTCTTGTTAATACAATTATTTCTGCAGCCTGTGCTGATTTATGGTTCAGGCGATATGCCTCCACCCTCTCACCCTCCTGTGTCACAATGGCATATCCACACAGATACACTCCATCAGACGGTCTTGAACAAGAGCCATCGATATATAAGTGCTCCCCCCCATCCAGGGGCTTATCTCTCAGATCGACCCTGGCCGAAGTGGACCACTCAATATCATTCATGCAATCATGAAGTACAGTTTCAGTTATCAATGTGGATAAGCCATACAGCGACTGAATTGCTGGGCTAGAAACCGAAGTGGGTTTTTTGGTTAAATTTTCCGTGGCTAGCAGCGTTGCTTCATAGCCAGACCTCCTTTGGGCCGTCATGTGCTGTGTCTTCAAATTATGCAGAATAAAACCCACCTGGTGAGTGGTGTATAAAATCAAAAAACAATTTTCTCAGCCATTCTTACCATCTCCGCCGCCGCAGCCACAGCACGAAGCCATGCAGGCATACCATTGACTATCGGGTCTAATTGTTTGGACAAATAAGAAACCGGGCGTGGTTTGCCACCATGCTCTTGGGTCAAAACGCCCATTGCAACACCCATAGCCTCCCCCGCATACAAGTGAAACGTCCTTGAATAGTCTGGTAGCCCCAATGCAGGAGCGCACGTGATAGCAATCTTCAATGCATCAAAATGTTCTTCAGCTTCAGAAGTCCAGTTCAACAAGTCTCTCGGACCCATGCCATGTTGAATGAGACATCGTAGGCCTTTGTCATGATACGCACAGTCAGGTATCCATGCACGGCAATAGTTCACCAACCCCAAAAAACTTTGTAGCTGTATCACAGTTGCTGGAGTACGCATAGTCTTTATCAGCTGCACCCTCTCAGCTGAAATGGCCTTCAGGCCCGGTGAAATGATGTGGCCCAGGTAATAGACTTTGGGTTACACCCACTGCAGTTTGTCATTCGAGGCTTTAAATCCAGCGGTTGCAAGCACATTGCAGACAACAATTGAGGCCTGCAAACAGTCAGCCTCAGTTTCAGTGGAGATTAAAATGTCATCAGTATACTGTAGGACACATACCGTGGACGGCAGGTCAGTTATTGTGTCCAATACACGTTTCACTGCAGCGGAGAAGACGGCTGGGCTGTCAACAAAACCCTGAGCAAGGCGTGTCCAGGTTAGCTGCGCACCTTTAAATGTAAATGCAAACAACGGCTGAGTATCTGCATGGACGGGGATAGAGAAGAAAGCTGCACACAAATCCACCACCGTGAAGTGGGTGTGATTGTGTGGTATTGAATTTAGAATAGTTGGAACATCAGGCACAATTGGGGCCAGAGGAATTATTAATGAATTAATAGCCCTCAAGTCTTGTGTCAAACGCCAACTTGTTCCATCAGCTTTCCTGATGGGATTGATTGGTGTATTGTAAGGTGAGTGAGTGGGGACAATAACCCCTTGTTTCAAAAAATTATCAATTACTGGTTGAATACCCTCAACCTTTTCAGGTGACAATGGGTATTGTTTCATGTACACAGGCTTCTGTGTGATCAATTTCGCCTTGTAAGGGGGTATACCAACAAGGCCTGATTCATCTTTATACTGTGACCACAACGTCGGATTTACCTCAGCAATGTTGTGTTTAAATTGTTGTGGTTCGTCATTACACATGAAGTGTGGCATTAATTCCATAGTTACCTTTGAGACATCGGAAAGCAAAGACAAATTAACAGAGCTGTCTGAAAATACAATCTCAATGCCAAGTTTATGCATGAGATCTCTGCCCAAAAGATTCAATGGTGAATTTGGAGTAATTACAAATTTGTGAAAGAAAGGCAGATGATTAAGTGCCTTTACCTCAATGGCAGGTGTCATGTGACAAATAACTTCAGTCCCTGAAACCCCAACAGAGCACATAGTACGATTTGTGATCGGCCCTTCATAAAATTTAGCAGAAATAGATGAACATGTAGCACCAGTGTCGATTAAAAATGAGTAATCTACCCCATTTACTTCTAAATTTACAATGGGTAGTTCATCCGTGCGATTGCTAAAAGAAAAACAAATCATTGACTGTGCATCTGGACTGACATTGCTCTGTGGGCACCCCTAAGCATGTTTTGAATTATTTTGTTCACCCCTCTTGTTCACCCAAGACACCTGATATTGATCAGCAGTAGGGCTGTCACGATTATGAAATTTGATTGACAATTAATTGTCTAATAAATCATTGCAATTATGACGATTAATTGTCTGTTTTAGGGCTTTGACGATTATGACGATTAATTGTCTGTTTTTGAGCTTTGACGTTTAATTCTCATAGATTTTTGATTCAGCGATTGAAATGACCATATTGTTCTGAATACAAGACTATGTTTTTTTCTTAGAAATACATCGGAAAAAATTGGGTCATCATATATTTAAGGTTTAGGATTTTACCTGTCAATAATGCAACCACCAAATACTTGTAAATTGATCAGGTGTGAATTGAAGCCACCATTAAAATACTATCAGTCACAGAAAAGCTTCTAGTCTGTTTTTTTCTCACTTGCAAGACTACAATAAAATTTTACTTGTGTGTTAATGAAATTTTGGTAGACTGGTTTTCACACTGAGATTTGATCAAATATTAAATTGTACTGCATTTGTATATGTTTTTTTTTTAAGTGATTGTGTTGTGGTGGTACATTTTACAAGTATTACCATGCTTTAGTAACAATATATACACTAAAATATGCAATATGCAGATGCACTACAGCTCCCCCTAGTGTCTTCTATAGAGATGTTCAATAATTGCGATGATCTGAAACCATCTGAGACGATTATTTAATAATCGTGACAGCCCTAATTACACATACCTTTGTGTTATTTTTCTTATATCTTATATTTGGTCAACACTCAGAAGCAGAATAGACCTCATCCTGTGACAGATGTAATATAATGTGGTTATATAAGATCAAACTGATATGAATGCTGTAGTACAGTAAGTGTTGTTTTATTATTGTTATTAAGATTAATTTACTCAAAGAGCGGCACACTGTTACATATTTACATAAAAGCTTAAATCAATGTGTTTAAAGGGACAGTTCACCCAAAAATGTAAATTTTGTCACGAATGACTCGCTGTCTAGTTGTTCCAAACCTGTATACATTTCTTTGTTTGGTTGAGCACAGAACGATATTTGGAAGAGTGCTTGTAACCAACAGTTTTGGACCCCATTGACTACCATAGTAGGAAAAATAACAATTGTAGTCAAAAGTTCCCCTGAACTGTTTGCTGTCCTACATTCTTCAAAATATCTTCTTTGTGTTCAACACACCAAAAAAAGTATAACGTTATTTTTTCTACTATGGTTGTAGTCAATGGGGTTCAAGAACTGTTTGGTCATAAATATTCTTCGTAATATCTTTCTCTGTGTTCATCAGAACAAGGAAATGTATACAGATTTGGAACAACTTGAAGGCGAGTAAATGATGACAGAATTTTCATTTTTGGGTGAACTACCCCTTTAATTGTGCTGCTGACTTTGACAGTTAGTAGTAAACTATAGTGTTTAGACAGAATGTTTTCATGCACTTTAATGAGTCGATTTTCATTCATTTGATATACTTTAGTGAGAAGAGATTGCTAAATTGCTAAGAATTGAGTAACTGATGGTTGTCGCTCAGGTGAGCCGATCAGAATTGATTAACCTCATTGATTCTGTCATTGAGATCATCAGACTGTCTGATGCAATGCTGTAAGCCCTCTGGGTTTTGAAACTATGCAAATGAAGAAAAGGAGATTTCGATTTGCACAAGAATTGTGGTTTAAATCTCGCCAAAGTGAAGCTTATTTTTTATACCATATCATAATTGAAATGCTGGTTTAAATCAAATTATTGCATAAATGTAATTTCAGATATTAAAAAATATGAATGGAAAACACTTCAAATCGGTTTTTCATTGCAAAAGTTGCATGGTTGATGTTGGTGTAATAGGGGTGTGACGAGACGCTTACTCCACGAGACACGAGATTGGGTTCACGAGAACGAGATGAGACGAGGTTTTTACACTATTTTTAAGAAATCCTCAATTATGAACTATATGAATGGAAAATAGTCTTTTATTCAACAGAAAATCACGAAATGCAAAACATTTTAGGTGGATTTTGAAATCAACTTGTAATGAATGTTATTTTACTTCTATTTTAATGAATTCTATGCAGTAAAGGACATGCAAACACTGCAAAATGTTTTGCTACCGACTGGCTTCTCCCCTGTACGATTTCACATGAGAAATCTAACTCCTTTCCACAAATCGAACATAAAAAAATTATAAACAGTATAAATAAAAATAAATATATAAATAACAGAAATAACACTTCAAATGCAAACAGTAAGTGTATCCATAATCATGTTTCTAACACACACACACACTTTGCATTAATCCATTAAACATTTTTAGTTGGTACTGGGAACATAAATCTAGTAGGGAAAAAAATTCACACACACTTTCACACTTACAAAAAGAGTAAAGCAATTCAAACTGACTTATACCTGATTTTGCTGCCATTGTTCAGCCTTTGTCTGCACCCTCAGGAAGACAGACTCGCATTGGTTATGGTCTAGCTGCGGTAGAGTCTGGAATCTTGGGTCCAGCACAGTGCTCTCTAACAGAAGCTTGTATGCATCTCCGCGATTCAGCAGAACCAATGCCATATAGTGGTGCTTGAGTTTGGTTGATCTGTGGTGCTCGAGGCAGACGTACGATATCATGTTCCTGTTTCAATCTACACTCTCTCTCCCAGTGGCCTGATTTGCCACAGTTATGACACACCCCGTACCTTTTAAGACCTCCCCGAGGCGGGCCCCGATTATATTGAGGTCCGCCCCTTTGGTTCCCTCTGGTACGCACCGACAATGCAGCCATTTGCTGTTGAGAAGCTGCCAGCATAACTTCATGTTTCGGCTTAAACAGAAAAGAAGTGAAACCACCAGATGCATCTAACTCATGAATGCGTTAGTAAGTCAACAGTTTGTTGCATTAAATTTGCAGTCGTTACACGAACCAAATGTGCCAAATCAGGATTCATATTATTTAAGCACGTATTTATAAACAGTGAGGACATTTCACCGCTTACTGGAATACGAGCATCTTCTTCCCACACACGTTTAAAACGAGAAACAAAAGCAGAAGCGGATTCGCCCTTATTTTGCTTGGTATTTGTGGCATGGGTCAGATCTCTACAGACATGAGCACGGGCATCTAGAAAAAGCTTAACCTGCTCGAAAAATTTAGTGACATTATCGGGATAGGCCCACCAAAATTCATGAGGGTCTCGTTGTATACCAGAGCCATCCAAGTCATCATTATCAAGACTTAAAGAAGGGATTTCCACAATAAGAGACGATTCAGTAACATCATCAAGATATGCGCTTAATTGCGCATATCTTGTGTGTGAGCGGAAAACATCTACAAATTTGTTAGAATTATTCGGGTTAGGGAGAGTTTTACATATAGTATCAATGTCTGTCATTGTTGCCGGTTTAAGAATAATTCTAGGACCTTCTTGGACCCAAGCCATTGAGGGCTGAGCTGCAGCGTGTAAAGTTTCTTTGTTTAACTCGGGAGGGGGAGGGGGTTGTGCACACGAGGAAAAAGAAAGCAATGAGGGATACAAATTTGAGTTGGTGTGAGCATGAGTTTGGACAGAAATTACGGTTGTATCATAAGGTGGAGGTGTCTTTACAGTTGACGGTGCATCGATCGAGATTTTGTTCGATTTATCAACACGCTCGGGACCTTGGTTCCATATTTTTTTCATTTTTTGCCAAATTTCATACGATTCGCACATATATTTATAATCCCACTGGGGATTACCCCATCCAGCTTTAACCATGGATTTCATTAACTCCATATCATCTTTCTTAAAAGAACCGAATCTGGGATATTTGTCAATTTGCGGTCCGGCGCTTTCAGACCATCCAGCCAAATTATCAACAAATGGTTGTGTCCAATAACCCTTGTTATTTCTGAACATAAAATCTACCGCGTTTCAGCTGGTAGTGGTCTAGATATTTCTTGTCCCATACTCAACAAATGAACAAAGCAAATGTTAGAAAAGAAAAGTAAAAGACGAAAACTTCCCCCACAAAATCCAACTCCTTTTTTTTCGTTACTTATTACAAGTTTGTAATAAAGTCAATGTATCAAAATACGCATGCGTCGTGTGCCTCTCGCCTTCAAAGGACGAAACCTGGCCCTCGGTTATCGTCACGGAGTGTCACACGCAACTCTGCAGAAACCCATCACAAACGTGCGGAAACTGCCATTAACAGTATATCACAGGAAGGTTATAAAAAAACTCTTACCTGTGTGATACTGCTGGATACCCGTAGAATGTCTTTCAGTCTAGCGCGGTCTTCAAAACACAGAATTATCAAAATTTCCCCGGATTACCGATGAGTAAACAGGACGAAACCCCCACTTGTTAAATTTCTGTTTCCTTACGAACACTACATTTTTTTCTGTGTTTTGGATCACCAGTAGAATCAAATCATAAATAGGTTGGATGTTGTGTGTCACGGACTTGAGGAGAAGAACCCAATTGCAGGCAGCGTTGGACAACAGACTTCAATAATAAAATATAAAACACAAAACAAAGGCCCACGAGGGGGTAAAACAATAATGACAAAGGATAAACAGGGACAAAGACTAACTAAATACTAAACTAACAAACAATAGACCTGAACTAAACTCAACACTTACTACAATGAGACAGGGGAATCCACAACAGGAACAAAAACATGAGAAGACGGTAAGCACAACATGAAACCACATAGCAAACACAATGACCGAACACAGGACAATGAAACATGAGGGTTTAAATAGGGAAGACAAACGAGGGATAACGAGCAAGGGCAGGTGTAGAACATAAGACACAAGAGGGAGACAATACAGGAAACGAGAGGGGCGGGGCCAGTAACAAGACACTGGAGAGAACGCATATTATTGTCAAAAGGACAATAATATGTTTCTCTCCACACATAACCAAAGACTTTGCCATGGCTCTGCTACAGGACCAAGAAAAACATGACTAAGGAAGCAGAGCCATGACAGTTGTGAGAGAATTATTCTGCAGATCTGGGAGCACAAAAACAAGACACAGAGAGGCATCAAGCTTTTGAACTCATTTATTTTAGAAACTACAAGTCTTTATATACGGTGCCAAAAGACATCTGGCAGGTTTCATATGTCCAGGGATTCACAGAATGACCAAATAAGGTATAGAAGTTCGGACCAAGAATGTTTAGCTTAGAAGGAATCCCCTCCTCCCATGAATAGCCAGAAGGCATCCCTTCCTCCTACCCTATAGCCAGTAAGGTAAAGTGAGTTTAACACTTCACAATTCTTGATTTTGTGGGCTTTTATTTATTTATGCGGAAATTAAATCTAACACTTACATTCGTGGCTCACGGGCTTCCTTCTGCACCGAAGCATTACAGCTATCGATTTTTAACAAAACAGGCCTACTCAAATGTATCTAACCTAACTACTTTCACTCGTTATTGTCTAAAAAACTTTCAAAAAACTGCTCCATGGGGTTAATAAAGGTCTTCTGAACGGAAAGAATATCCATATTTGCAACTTTATTTACGACAAGCCTTTATTAATCCCAGGGAGCCGTGTCGGGCAGTTTTTTGATCGATGGATGCACTTTTTGGAGCTTAAAAATCTCATCCTCCTTTCACTCCCATTATAAAGCTTGTTAGTGGCAGCATAAGTGCAGCGACCAGGGAGCAAGTAGGGGTAAGGTGCCTTGCTCAAGGTATGGTGGATTATCTATTATAGTATTGAGTTTTCTTATATAAAATAATACATTTAAGTTAGTTATAGGTTTCATACACTTCTCCGACTATGGGCCTCATGGGTTGAGAACCAAGCAGCACCATTAGGCATCTGCATAGCATCACACATATAGCACATACACTTTGTAGACATACTGTAGTTGGTTCAAGTATGGTTCAAGTATATGTTTTACAACACAAAAGTAGACAGTAGTGTGTGCATTACTATAATGTATTGCACAAAGTCACGAACACTGGTGGGTTCAGTATTATCTTGTTTAAACAGTAATCTTTTTGGGTTGCACAGTAAGGATTTAACAATGAGCTTGTTGTAATAAAAACTACATTAAGTAAGAAAGGTTCTAGTAAATTACAATATGATATACATTAGGGATGCAACAATACAGCTCACTCACGTTTCAATACGAACCTCGGTTTATGGCCCATGGTTTTTGGTTCGGTTCGGTTCTGATGGCTTCGGCACATTAAAGTGTTTTTTGATTGTTTTATGCTTATGTGACAGGAACAGTAAAAACTTAAGAAGAAGAAAACTAGTTTACTGAAATTCTCTTTATTTTACTTGACTTATTTTATTATCTTTAAGCAAAAAACAACTTGTACAAATTCCTGGTGTATTTAATAAATGTAAAGATTTACACTGGCAGCTCACAGCAGTTTTTGGTTTACTGTTCATCAACATGCCAGTAAAATAAGCTTTGTGAAGAGGTTGCAATGCAATGCTAAATAGCTGCTTGGAGGCGCTCTTGCTATGACGTAAATAGCTGTCCGAAAGGCCGCCGAGTGGCATGACTTTCGTTAAACGGACTTTGGCGTGTTGCTAGAAGAGACGCTCTTTCTGCATGTGCTGAGAGCAACGCTAACGTGCCGCTTTCGTATGCAGTGTAAAAATACATTCTTGATGTGCCAAATTTGGACATTATCACTTTAGTACAATGGGCATACAATAAAGCCAGTCCGCGTCTGTTCATCAGCATTATACTCGACAACAGCACATTGCTTCTCGTGTTGCAGGCAGTCCGATCACCACTCGCTTTTAGATATTGGGGATGCGTTTATCTATCTCAGCATACAGACAAACATGGACAGAGCTAGTTCACAGTGTAAATAAGCGCACTGAAAAATTTTAACGCAAACCAAAAAACTGCAATTCACTTACACGTATTGAACCTTGGAGGTCGTACCGAACGGTTCAATATTATATTGAGTATTGTGGCATCCCTAATATACATCTGCCTGCTAAAAGGAGATCTATAAGTAAGAAAGGTTTTAGTAAATAACAATATGATATACATCTGCCTGCTAAAAGGAAATGTATATACTTTTCTTTTAAGAACTTCAAAAGGGTTTTGCCACGATTAAATCCTAATGTAGTGAGCCTGATATATAGCCTAACTGTGGCAGGTGAAGACCTGGTTGAAATATAATGGTGGCAACTCAGAAAGAGGATGGACTAATAAAAAAGGTGATATCATGTGAAACCTGATTGGTAGATGGTGATGTCAGGCGAAACATGATTGGATAACACTGTGAAAAACAACTTGAGTTTACTGTATAAAAGATGGAGTCAGATATACATTCGGGGGGGGGCATCTTCAGATGAACTCTGTGTGTCTCACTTTGTTTGCTCGAGCAAATACAGATTGAAACTCTTGAAACCTGGCTCCTTGGTCTTCGTGATTTCTTTCTGCATTGAACAGTTGATTTTGCCATGAAAAAAGGCACTTCAGTCGTTACCCGCCAGCCTTGAAAATCGAACCGGCAACCTTCTGGTCACTTTCAGCCAACGACCCTGCATCAGTGTGGAAAGGCCTGAAAGACATTACCAACTACAAGCTATCATCCCCTCAGTCTGTGGGTAATCAACGACTGGCTGACGATCTGAACGACTTCTTTTGTCGTTTTGAAAAGCAGAGTCTCACCCTCCACACCCGCCCTGACCCTATCTCTGCTATACCATTAACACCTCCTCTTGACACTGAACCTGCAGTTAGGATCTGCAAAGAGGATGTGTGCCAGCTTTTCCGCAAACAAAAGATCAGAAAAGCACCAGGCCCAGACAATGTCTCATCCTCCTGCGTGAAAGTATGTGCAGAGCAGCTGTCACCCATCTTCACTCATATATCTAACAGATCTTTGGAGAAGTGTGAAGTCCCTTCATGCTTCAAACGCTCCACCATCATCCCTGTACAGAATAAACCCAAAATCTCTGGATTTAATGACTACAGGCCTGTTGCTTTAACATCTGTGGTCATGAAGTCATTTGAGAGACTTGTACTGGCCCACCTGAAGGACATCACCAGACCACCTTCTTGATCCCCTCCAGTTTGCTTACCGAGCAAATAGGTCTGTGGATGACGCAGTGACTGCATTACATCCTATAAGACCTAGACAGACCAGGGATTTACGTCAGGATCCTGTATGTAGACTTCAGCTCGGCCTTCAACACCATAATCCCGGAACCTCCTTCTGCCCAAGTTTACCCAGCTCTCTGTGCCAACCTCTACCTGTCAGTGGATTATTAACTTCCTGTCGAACAGGCAGCAGCTAGTGAGGTTGGGAAAATTTACATCCAGCACATCTAGCATCAGCACCGGAGCTCCTCAAGGATGTGTTCTTTCTCCAGTGCTATTTTCACTCTACACAAACGAATGCACCTCTACAGACCCTTCTGTCAAACTCCTGAAGTTTGCAGATGACAACACAGTCATTGGCCTTATTCTGTCAAACTCCTGAAGTTTGACGCTTTGGAATCAAAACCGCGTTCTGCTACAAACTGACAAACAAATAGACCTTTCTATGAATTAGTATTTTTGTCTTGTCTTCCAATACAAATGTCTAAAAATTCTTGAATCAAGATGCATTTTCTTGATGAGCAAAATCACCTAGAAAATAAATCTTGTTTTTGTGCAAGAAACATAATCTTGAATTAAGGTTTACATTTTTCTTAGCCTTAATTCAAGATTATTTTTCTTACCCCATAGGCAGATTTTTTTTGCTTGTTTTAAGCACAAATTCACTGAAATTTCATATTTTTGTACTAAAAACAAGACTTATTTTCTTAGGTCATTTTGCTCATCAAGAAAATGCATCTTGATTCAAGAATTTGTAGACATTTTTACTGGAAAACAAGAAAAAAAGACTAAGTAAGAAAGTCATTTTTTGCAGTGTATATACGCATTTAATATAATTTATATACAATTTTTATATATTCAAACAGCTTACTTAAATCTTCACCTCACATTTGTTGAAAGGCACATTACAAGATTCAACACAAATGCAATTCANAACCAGTGTTGGGTGTAACTAGTTACTAAGTAATTTAATTACTTTTCCTTAGAAAAAGTCAAGTAAGGGATTACTCTTATTTTTTATGTAATTTAATTACAGTTACTTCTGATGTAATTGAACTAAATACTGTGTAATATATTCAATAGTGGAAATGACCTAAAAATGATAGTCTAAATTTAAAATGTATGCTTTAATGTATCCTTCTCACATTTGTATACTTTGGTCAGTTAAAAAGAATCATTTATGAAGTTATTTATTAATTATTTTATTGAATTAAAAGAGCCGTTTCATGTCTATCCTTGAATCAATTCTAATCAAGGTTGATGAAGGATATAAAGTAATTAATAAGTAATTAAATACTTTTTGAAGAGAGTAATTTGTACAGTAATCTATTTACATTATTGAATATGTAATTAGTAACTAGTAATCCATTACTTCTTCAGAGTAACTTACCCAACACTGTATATGGTACCCAGTTAAAACCTGTATCTGGATCCAGCTTCAGTGCAGTTTACACCTTATTAACTGGCTGAAGTTTTGGCCCCAGTATGGCCCATATGCCGTCCACTGACACCTACGCAGATTCTCCGCGCGCCACCCTAGGGCCTGTCACTCTTAATAGCTTGATATGTTGGACCGAGGGAAACATGCCGAAGCGTTGTGCGTATGGATTGTGTAAATCTGATAGCCAGTATCCTAAAAGTTTGGACGGGGTGGTGGAATTTTTTCGAATTGAGGGGGGGCTGGGGCGGTCCCGGACCCCTCATAAGCCTTAAGGGACCTCTCATAAGGTCTAAAATAGTGAACTTGGGGGGTCCCCTGGTTTTTCATTAAAACTAGACAACTAACTTTTTTGTCAAATTATCATGCTAAAACAAAACACATTTGTCCATTATTTGTACAAGTTTCATTAAACTAAAATGTAATTTTTATCTGAAAATTCATGCATGCTCAAGCGTGCCACACAGTGTTCAATGAAGACATGCTGTCACGCCCTGTTGCTGGCGCCTCATTTCGCCACCTGAGGGCGCTATGCTACTCTGTGTACTGCCTGTGTTTTTGTAAGGACTCCAGTTTCCATCATGCTTTGTCTCTTTATCGTGTATTGGTCTCACCTGTGTCTCATTACCTGTTTGTCCCTTCATCTGTGCATATACAGTATAGCCCTGATGTTCAGTTGTCTGTTGTGAATCATTGTATGTGCTCCCTCGTGGTTCTCGGACCATTGAGCTACCACTATGTGTCTTTTTGATTCAATATTTTACTGCACGTGGATCCTCTCCTTGGTTTCCTTGCTGAACTGTGACACATGTACAGAGATGTCGCAGCAATACACTGGCTGCGTGCGGATCCTCTCATATTGTTCGCGTTTATCTTAAAACTTTACAGTTAGCCTAGTATAATTTTGATGTGCAAGTCTTTCTTCGTGTACGATGTTATCTCACATTGTCAAAACAGATGTGACACTGAGCCATACAGGGACATACAGGTGGTGGAAAATAGGAAAGGGAGTGAAAATATTTTAAATATTTTGCTCTCCCCAACATTGCAACGATATATAAATAATAAATGGCGACCCGCGAACAAAGGCTACGTCGGTTGGCAGAGTGCTCTATATAAGTACTTATGTCCTTATTTTGATTTGAATATAAATTCCGTATTTAAAGCGATACTACGATCTTACTAATACACTTACACAGGACGAATTAAGCTAACATAGCAAGCCCTATCTAAAATACATCCTGTACACTTAATATGAAATTCAGAACAGATCATTACTGACTATTTATACATAGGAAGGACGCACGGCAGCTCAATATACCAAACGCACCTCTAAAAGACGCAAGCAGGGAAAGCGAGCGGGTGCGCTCGTCAGACTCCGACGACGCGGATTTAGGACCCCGCTGCCGAGTATACACCTGGCGAATGTCCGCTCCCTTACCAACAAAACGGACGAAATACTCTTACTCACCAGGACAAACAAAGATTTTTCCAACTCCGCTGCGCTGTGTTTCACAGAAACATGGCTCAATGACACCATACCGGACAGCGCGTTACATCTGCCGGGTTTTCAGCTGTTCAGAGCGGATCGCATTGCCGAGTCAACAGGGAAGACACGTGGTGGTGGATTATGTTTTTATATAAACGAAGGTTGGTGCAGAGATATAACAACACTGAAGAAGATGTGCTTTTCGTACTTAGAAGCGTTCTCTATCAACTGCAAACCTTTTTATTCGCCACGCGAGTTTTCCTCATTTATTCTCGTGAATGTTTACATTCCTCCACATGCTTGTGCGAGCGCGGCGCTGCAACAGCTGGCGGATTACATCACTGACACGGAGCAGCAACACCCGGATTCTCTTATTATTATTATTGGGGACTTTAACAGAGCAAACCTCTCCCGTGAGCTGCCAAAATACAGGCAGCATATCACATGCCCCACCAGAGACAGCAACATTCTGGATCACTGTTACACCACAATACGGGATGCATACCACTCTGTTCCCAGAGCAGCTCTGGGTCTCTCTGATCATTGCCTGGTTCATCTTCTTCCGACCTACAGACAGAAGCTTAAATCTGCCAAGCCTGTAGCAAGAACAGCAAAGAGATGGAGCAGCGAAACAGAGCGGGCCTTACAAGCCTGTTTCGACTGCACGGATTGGAGTGTCTTTGAAGCTGCAGCCACTGATCTGGATGAGTTAACTGACACAGTGACATCCTACATCAGCTTCTGTGAGGACATGTGTATTCCCACCAGGACTCGCTTAACATACAACAATGACAAACCATGGTTTACAATGAAACTGAGACAGCTTCGTCAGGCCAAAGAAGATGCTTACAGAAGTGGGGACAAAGTCTTGTATAATCAGGCCAAAAACACACTGACAAAGGAGATAAGAGCAGCTAAGAGAAGCTACTCTGAAAAGCTGAAGAACCAGTTTTCAGCCAACGACCCTGCATCAGTGTGGAAAGGCCTGAAAGACATTACCAACTACAAGCCATCATCCCCTCAGTCTATGGGTAATCAACGACTGGCTGACGACCTGAACGACTTCTATTGTCGTTTTGAAATGCAGAGTCTCACCCTTCACACCCGCCCTGACCCTATCTCTGCTATACCATTAACACCTCCTCTTGACATTCAACCTGCACTTAAGATCTGCGAAGAGGATGTTTGCCAGCTTTTCCGCAAACAAAAGATCAGAAAAGCACCAGGCCCAGACAATGTCTCACCCTCCTGCCTGAAAGTCTGTGCGGAGCAGCTGTCGCCCATCTTCACTAATATTTTTAACAGATCTTTGGAGCAGTGTGAAGTCCCTTCATGCTTCAAACGCTCCACCATCATCCCTGTACAGAAGAAACCCAAAATATCTGGACTTAATGACTACAGGCCTGTTGCTTTAACATCTGTGGTCATGAAGTCATTTGAGAGACTTGTACTGGCCCACCTGAAGGACATCACCAGACCACTTCTTGATCCCCTCCAGTTTGCTTACCGAGCAAACAGGTCTGTGGACGATGCAGTAAACATGGGACTGCATTACATCCTACAACACCTAGACAGACCAGGGACTTACGTCAGGATCCTGTTTGTAGACTTCAGCTCGGCCTTCAACACCATAATCCCAGACCTCCTCCTGCCCAAGCTTACCCAGCTCTCTGTGCCAACCTCTACCTGTCAGTGGATTATTAACTTCCTGTCGAACAGGCAGCAGCTAGTGAGGTTGGGAAAATTTAAATCCAGCACATGTACCATCAGCACCGGAGCTCCTCAAGGATGTGTTCTTTCTCCACTGCTATTTTCACTCTACACAAACGAATGCACCTCTACAGACCCTTCTGTCAAACTCCTGAAGTTTGCAGATGACACCACAGTCATTGGCCTTATTCAAGATGGTGATGAATCTGCCTACAGAAAGGAGGTTGCTCAGCTGGCTGCCTGGTGTAGTCAAAACAACCTAGAGCTGAATGCATTCAAGACAGTGGAGATGATAGTGGATTTCAGAAGGAACCCTCCATCACTTCCTCCCCTCACCATCCTGGACAGCACTGTGGATACTGTGGAGTCATTCAGGTTCCTGGGCTCCACCATCTCTCAGGACCTGAAGTGGGAGTCCCACATAGACTCCATTGTAAAGAAGGCCCAGCAGAGGTTATACTTCCTCCGTCAATTGAGAAAGTTCAACCTACCACAGGAGCTACTGACCCAGTTCTACTCAGCGGTCATCGAATCTGTTCTGTGCACTTCAATAACTGTTTGGTATGGCCCGGCCACCAAACCAGATTATTGGTGCTCCTTTGCCCACATTTCAGGACCTGTACGATTCCAGGGTGAAAAACAGGGCAAGAAAAATCATCATTGACTCCACACACCCTGCACACAAACTTTTTGAACTGTTGCCCTCTGGCCAGCACTTCAGAGCACCAAACACCAGGACTTCCAGACACAGAAGCAGCTTCATCCCCCAGGCAATCTCCCTCCTAAACAGATAACTGCTCCTTAAGAGCAATATTCCACTTCCACTACTTCTATAGTGTGCACTATATATATAGTGCCTTATTATATGTACATTTTATTTCTACATGTAGATAACACTACCTCTACTTACAACATTATCCATTTGCACACACTGCAAAAAATGACTTTCTTACTTAGTATTTTAGTCTTGTTTTCCAGTACAAATGTTTAAAAATTTTTAGATCAAGATGTATTTTCTTGATAAGCAAAATTACCTAAGAAAATAAGTCTTGTTTTTAGACAAAAATTACTAAATTTCTGTGAATTTGTGCTTAAAACAAGCAAAAAATTTGCCAATGGGGTAAGAAAAATAATCTTCAATTTAGTGACTAAGAAAAATGTAAACCTTAATTCAGGATTATTTTTCTTACCCCATTGGCAGATTTGTTTTGCTTGTTTTAAGCACAAATTCACTGAAATTTAGTATTTTTTGTCTAAAAACAAGACTCCTTTTCTTAGGTAATTTTGCTCATCAAGAAAATTTGTGGCACACATCTCACAAAAGACTGCTTCCTCGATTGCACATCTGCAACATGTTCTTACTATGCTGTGCATACATTTATTTAGCTATGACAGTCATTTCTGTCAGAACAAAACATAATGCTATACATTCAATGCCATTCTAGAGCATGTCCTCTTTGGTGCAACAGTTTGAAGAGGGCAGTTTCCTTTCATTACATGTCCTTGTGCACAAAAGTAAGATAAATGGTTAATTGTGTAGTGTGCAAGAACTTGACCCCAGACTTGAACGAATACCTCGTGTGTGACATTACAGTCATAAAATCATTCAATATAAGTCGGACTTTGAGTCTTCTTGATTCTGACAAGGCTCTTTTGAGAGTATATGAAGTGTTTGATTCCATAATGAGATAACTCTAATCTAACAAAATGTTCATTAATCATGTTTTTTTATTGTGCATTCCGATTAATACCAATCAAACTGCAGTTGGTTTGTTTTGATTTAAGCCATAATAACTCAAAAACACAGCTAACAAACACAATAAAACATTTATTGTTATCTCATTTTGGATCCATATACAGTATATACATATTCAAAATTGTATTTGAATGCAGCATGTACAGTGAGGGAAATAAGTATTTGATCCCCTGCTGATTTTGTAAGTTTGCCTACTTACAAACAAATGAAGGGTCTATAATTTTTATGGTGGGTTTATTTTAACTGATAGACACAGAATATTTAAAAAAATCCGGGGAAAAAAATGTTATATAAAGGTTATAAATTGATTTGCATTTCAGTCAGTGAAATAAGTATTTGATCCCCAAGCAAAACATAACTTTGTACTTTGTGGAGAAACCCTTGTTGGCAAGCACAGAGGTCAGACATTTCTGATAGTTGGTCACCAGGTTTGCACATGTGTCCGGATACATTTAGTCCACTCCTCTGTCAATCTTTAAGGTTTCTTGGCTGTCGCTCAGCAAATTGGNACACGTGCTGTCCTCTGCAGCAGTCGTGAGAGGTCTCAGGCTCCTCAGAACAAAGGTGAATGAATGAAGCACGCCGTCTCCCTTTTATACCCGGATTTCCGGGGGCGGAGTCCGGCATGCAAATTTCATTCGCCAATTTTCATTGGCCTTTTCTAAGTAGTCGGAAGCGATTGGTTCTCAGGGACGAACCCCATCTGTCGGTTCGACACAACGTTGAGAGACCGACAGAAAGGGAACCGAGGTTACAAACGTAACCGAGACGTTTTCCATTCTATGGCACCTTTAAAGTTTAGCATATTTTGACTCAATATTTTGATTATTTGACTCAATATTTGAAGGCTTTTTCCCCAACTGTCAAAGTAAAACTTTACATAAATATTTTCTTCTCACAGTTTTTGTTTCATATTGCTATAGGTAAATGTTAAGGTTATTTTGATCATCAATGACGGCAGGCTCAATTTATATCAAGTATATATTCTAGGTCTATACAGTGAGGGAAATAAGTATTTGATCCCCTGCTGATTTTGTAAGTTTGCCTACTTACAAACAAATGAAGGGTCTATAATTTTTATGGTGGGTTTATTTTAACTGATAGACACAGAATATTAAAAAAAATCAGGGGAAAAAAATGTTATATAAAGGTTATAAATTGATTTGCATTTCAGTCAGTGAAATAAGTATTTGATCCCCTACCAACTAGCAAGAATTCTGGCTCCACAGATTGGTTATGTGCCTATATGGACCACAGATTAGTCCTGTCACTTTAAGAAAGTACTCCTAAATCAGCTTGTTATGTATATAAAAGATGCCTGCCAACAGAATCTGTATCTTCCAGTTCAACCTCTCCACACCATGGTCCAGACCAAATAGGTTTTAAAGGATGTCAGCGACAAGATTGGAGACCTGCACAAACCTTGAATAGGCTACAGACAGAAGCTTGGTGAGAAGGAGACAACTGTTGGTGTGATTATTTGGAAATAGAAGATATACAAAATAACTATCAAATGCCCTTGTTCTGGAGCTCCCTGCAATATTTCCCCAATGGGGTAAAGATGATCATGAGAAATGTTAAAGATCAGCCCAGAACTACACGGAAGAAGCCTGTTAATGATTTCAAGACAGTTGGGAACACAGTTAGCAAGCAAAACATTGGTAACACATTGGTAACACGCTATGCCACAGTAGACTGAAATCCTGAAGCACCCGCAAGGTCCTCCTGCCCAAGAAGGCCCGCCTGGCTCGTCTTAAGTTTGACAATGAACATAAAAATGATTCAGAAAAGGCTTTGGCGAAAGTGCTGGCACTGCTGTGAGACCAAAATGGACTCCTGTGTTTGGAGGGAGAGAAATGCTGACTATGAGCCCAAGAACATCATGTCTACAGAGAAGCACAGTGTTGGAAACATTCTGCTTTAGGGCTTTTTCTCTGCTACAGGTATACAGGATGACTTCACCGCATTGAGGGGCTGAGGGACGGGCCCATGTACCGTAAAATCTTGGACGAGAACCTCCTCCCCTTAACTAGGTCACTGAAGATGGGTCATGGATGAGCCTTTAACATGACAAAGACGCAAAACATATTGCCAAGACAACCAAATAGTGGCTTAAGGAGAAGCACATTAAATGTCCTAGCCAGTCTCTAGACCCTAGTCCTATAGAACCTCTGTGAAGGAGGCTAAAACTAAGGTACTGTCATAGGCGTACACCCTACCGGCCGCCAGTCTTGCCTGATGCCTGCAAGACTCGAGCCGATACCGGTTTTACGCGGAGGCTGTAGGACCTCGCGAAGGTGATGGGTGTAGCCCAACCCGCAGCTCTGCAGATGTCTGCCAGAGAGGCGCCTCGCCAATCTCTGTTTGAGACAGTCCTACCTGCTGATCTCCAAAACAGACAAAGAGCTGCTCAGAGTTCTGAGGCTCTGCGTGCGGTCTAAGTAAAGGCGCAGCGCGTGTACTGGACACAACACGGACAGGGTTGGGTCTTCCTCCCCAGTGGGGAGCGCCTGTAAGTTCACCACCTGGTCCCGAAAGGAGCGGTGGGAACTTTGGGCACGTAGCCGGGCCGAGGTCTCAGGATAATGTGAGAATCCCTGGGTCCAAAAAGGCAGTCAGGGGACACGGAGAATGCCTGTAGGTCCCCTATCCTCTTGATGAAGGTGAGCGCCATAAGGAGAACCGTCTTCATCGTGAGATGAGGAAGAGCGGCATCCCCTAGGGGCTCGAAGGGGGGCCTGGTAAGACCTGTCAGGGCTACATCCAGGTCCCAAGAGGGTATGGAGCGCGGACGAGGACGGTGACGGTGTGGGAAGCTCGAGCCAAGCTCCCAGGGACCGCGACAGGGGGACTAGGGGTACGACTTCATTGACCCCCCGGGGGGTGGTTCGATGGCTGGTAGTGCGGGTCTCTCGCCAGGGGCGGGCCCCCGGGAAGAAGACTGGCTCTGCTGGTTCGCCTGCCTGGCGATGGAGCTCCACGCACCATCGATTTGAGAGTGCTGAGGGCTGTAATGTACATTCGATGTTGCGCCTCGCCAAGACTCAACGTCGAGTTGCCGAACACCGTCGTGTAGTGGGTGAGAGCGGCTGTGATAAACACCCAGAGAGAGAGAGAGAAAAACCTTTAGAAGTGGGTAGTTGGGACGGGGTAGGAACCATCCCGGAACAACCAACCAGCAATGGAATGGTTGGGGTCGGGCCCAAAAGGTGTTCTCGATCTCCCTCGGGTCTTCCCATGAGGGCCGCTACGGCTTCCACTGCGGCTGATGATGGGGTGGTGGTCTCCTCTTCAACGTCTCCCGGGGGGCCGCCGAGTGGGGGCACCGGAACCGGAGTGTCGAAGAGGACCAGGGCTGCTGGGAAGCAAAGGGTGCACGGGATCTCGACGGCCAGGAGGCGGCCGAGTCGCGGCGGGGGAGGATATGCTTGATATCCTCTGTCTGCTCCTTTTACTATCGAGAACTGTGGCTCGGACTTTCTCGCAACCCATCTGTGCAAGGTATGGCCAGAGGTGTCTCTCCTGGACCACATGTGTGGACATCGCCCGACCCAGGGCCCACGCGGTCACGTTGGTCGCCCGTAGAGCGAGGTCGGTGACGGCGCGGAGTTCCTGCATAAGCGCTGGGTCGGTCTTACCCTCGTGGAGCTCTCTGAACGCCTTGGCCTGCAGGATGGCCATTGCATGGAGAGAGGGGACCGCTTGGCCCGCAGCAGAGTAAGCTCTCGACATCCCGGATGCCGAAAAGCCTACGTGCTTTGGACGGGAGTCTAGGTCGAGCCCCAGGGGGACTCGACGTATCCTCTAGCTGTCCCACCATCGAGGGAAGAAAGGGTGATGGAACTAGTTGACATGCACATGCCGAAGTGGGCGTTACAGGTCGTACTAAGTTCCTCATGCACTTCCAGGGAAACACGGCACTGGGGCGAGTACGGCATAGAGCCGCTCTCAAACCCGAGGTACCATGTATCCAGCCGCGAGCATTGGGAGAGGCAGTGCGGGCACTGCAACCCAACGCCGGCGGTCAGGGAAAGCATGGCTGACATTTCGACATCCGCTTCTTCCTGATCTCGACCCCCCGAGGGAGGGAGCTTCAAGGAATCGTCGGAGTCTGATGCCAGTAAGTCACCCTCCGATGCTGCAACAGACATCTCATCATCACGTACCGTGTCCAATACGTGATTGAGGAATAAGACGGCAGACCGTCTCATGGGGAACGGTCAGACGAGCAAGACGAGGTGCGAACGGTCCGCGAGCCAGTGGCTGACGGATTAGCGCTCACAGTAATCCTCATATCACCCTCGCTGCTCGCCGTAGCGGGCGGCAGGGCCGTAGTCCTGCTGTCACGGAATGGGAAGCAGACGAGGTGGTGGCTGAGCCCCTTGGGAACACAGCCACCCGTGACGCAAGTCCGGCATGCAAATTTCATTCGCCAATTTTCATTGGCCTTTTCTAAGTAGTCGGAAGCGATTGGTTCTCAGGGACAAACCCCATCTGTCGGTTCGATACAATGTTGAGAGACCGACAGAAAGGGAACTGTATTTACCTACATTTACATTTAGTCATTTAGCAGACGCTTTTATCCAAATGGACTTACAAATGAGGTAAACAATGGAAGCAATTGGAACAACATAAGGACAACAAAAAGCATAAGTGCAGTAAAAACTGGTCTCATATAGCCTTCCACAGTATACAAAGCTAAGGAGTTTTTTTTTATTTTTTGATAGAAAGAGTAGAAAAGAGATAGAGTCAGATCTGATCGGTCAGGTGATGACGGAAGAGATGTGTTTTCAGACGATTCTTAAAGATGGCTACAGAATCTGCTGATCTTGTAGCAGCGGGGAAATCATTCCACAAATGTGGAACCGATCCAGAGAAGGTACGTGAGAGTGAATTTTTACCTTTTTGGGATGGCACTAAAAAGAGGTCGTTCATTTGCAGAGCGTAGGGATCTGGCGGGTACATAAATCTGCATTAGAGAATGAAGATAAGGGGGTGCCGAACCTGTGGTGGTCTTGTAGGCCAAGAGCAGAGCTTTGAACTTGATGCGAGTGACTATAGGGAGCCAATGGAACGTAATGAAGAGAGGAGTGACTTGTGCTCTCTTTGGTTCATTGAAGACCACTCTTGCCGCTGCATTCTGGATCATCTGTAGAGGTTTGGTTGTGCAAGCTTGAAGTCCAGCCAGTAGCGCATTGCAGTAGTCCAGTCTGGACAGAACAAGAGCCTGGACTAGGACTTGCGTAGCATGCTCGTATAGGAAAGGTCTAATTTTCCTAATATTGTAGAGGATGAATCTACAGGACTTTGAACCATTGTAGCACCATTCCAGAGACACCCATAGCCCTGAGGGTCGACAGGAGGATGTGGTGGTTAATGGTGTCGAAGGCAGCGGATAGATCCAGTAGGATGAGTACAGATGAGTTAGAGGCTGCTCTTGCCAGTCTCAGGGCTTCAATGACTGAGAACAGAGCAGTCTCGGTGGAATGACCGCTCTTGAAACCAGACTGGTTGCTGTCCAGGAGGTTGTTCTCCATGAGAAAGGAGGAGAGCTGTGCTAGTCAGCCAGTGTTGGTGGGTCTAGTGGACCCGCTGCATAAATGTTTTTTGCCTTTGTAAGATCACATTTATGAATTGAAGTGCTCCACATTTTTTTGCGGAACGGCAGGGGCAGAAACAGAAAACCCACACTTACACACACACACTCTCTCTCTCTCTCTCTCTCTCTCTCTCTCTCTCTCTCTCACACACACACACACACACACAGAAACACACACAAACATACTAAAAGGAGTCCCAGACATGAAGAGGACACAATTAAGGTACACAGAACCTACAGTTTCCACAATTTTATAAGCCCTGGGTCCAGTGGACCCAAACATCCTGTATGCAATATAAATGTGTAGGGGGGTGTACAGTGTGCGGTTATTGAAAATTTGTCCTGATATACACTATGTTCTTCACATAAAATAAGCCAAGGCCAATGAGTCTGAATTTGAATTTTTTTTTAATTGTATCATTTTACTTTTGATAAAAAATGAAAACTGGCCCCACAGACCTGAACACCATACAAGGGTTAAGCTGATCCCTGTCCGGGAAACCTCCCCTAAAAGTCATAACATTGCAATCTCATTGGCCCAGTCTGTGTGTCACAGCATTGCAAACCCACTTCACTCTATAAAAGTGTTGTGCTCAATTAGTCTCTATATTCTACCTGAACCGGTTCTGAAGGAGCCCAGACCATCAAAAACTACTAAAGTACCAAGGAGAACTGGGTATGTGTCTATTCAAGTTATGCTGTTCTTTCAGAAAAGTCTCAAATATTTATTTTTGCAAGCATTGGACTTGCAGTAAAACGTTTTAGTAACTCATTTTCAGCACTTTTTTAATGCTAAACAGACCAGCAGTTTGTGTACATTGAAACCAAAAATATACCAAACAAAAAGTAATGTTTCTGATTATTTCAATATTTGTATTATCTGTAGTATTGTTTTAGTAAAAGTTTTTAGTTTAAGTCCATATACTATGTCTAGAGAGAAGTAACGAGAGCAAGTTAACAGTTGCATCAATTTCTCACCAGGATCTTGAGCAAAAAGCGGTAATATGCCAAAAATAATCCAACCAAATAAAACCACTGTTCACCTACTTATGTGATTGTTGATTATATGAACAATAAAACGAACAGATTATGAAATAAACATGCATGAATAGTGAAATAATATACGCACATATGTTTAAATATTTTTTATTTTTTTATTTATTTATATTTACTTTAGAGTAATGTAAACAAATTGCATTCAAAACATGAAAGAAATCTAAAATTGAAAGTGTGTATTCTGTAAAGATGATTATTATTATAATAGAAAAGTATTCCTTTCTGTCTCTTTTATGATGTCATATGTTAAAATCCACACAACAGGTCAATCACAGAGAGACTAAAAATGGGGAACAACCATGATAAGGACAGAGCTGACAAAGCAGAGAAGGAGCGCAATGAAGCTAAAGCTGATAAACAAAGACTTGAGGAACAAAATAATCAATTACTGCGAGAAAAAGATATGGAGAAAAGGAAAGAAGAAGAAAAGCGGAAAATAGATGAGACTAACAGATATAAAGAAAAAGAAGAAAAGAAAAGAATTCAGCTAGAAAAGCAAAACTTACAAAAATAAAATATTAATAAATAATGTTTCATGTTTGGGCTATTGAAACAGTTTGCATTCTGTAAACGAATTAGCCATTTGCATGCTACATAGGAGTTCTATAAACACAGGAAATTGTGACATTATTGTCAACTGTTTTACATGTTGTATACAATAATTGGTTAAGGTTTACTTTATGAAGCAGTATATTTCATTTAGCTTTTTCCTATAATTCTTTTATTTTTGAGAGTGTTTATACTACCCACTCCAAAGAATGTGCTGATTACTTCAAAAAGTCGTAAAATAAATCTGTTTCTGTCTCCAAAATACAGAATGATTTACAGTGACTCTCAACTTTGGACAATTGACATCTGTATTCATACATTTTATTAAAGATGCACTAAAAATGTTGAGGTTTCCGGGGTTTAACTTACTGAAAGTGAAAAATAAAAATTGGGACAGTGATGGATGTTTGGTCTACTCTAGTGACTAAGACTGTGGGTATGATTTGGTCTCGTTTGGTTAAATTTACCCTGAGTTCGGGATAAATACTATCAAAAGAAATTATTATTATTTTACACTCTTTTATAGGGTTTGTAGTTATAATCATAAATGATAAATGACATAAAGAGATCAATGTAAAATATTAATACTTATTCTAATTTATTCTATTCTATGATATCATCTAACCTAAGGGACCATTAAAAGGAAATATTGTACAAATACGCCCCACTACTGTATATGAAATGTTGATTTAAAACCACGGAACCATAAGGTTTGATTTAAGTCACATGACTTTTGCTTCATATCTGTGTCGTTAATCTAATGTTATCTATGGTTTATGGAAGGAATTACACTGGTCAATAAAGTTTACAGTTCACATGGCACTTTGAACACTTATAAAGTCCTACTTTCGTTTTTGCTTTGAAAAGCAAACTATGATTTTAAAATAATGTAAAACAAAATGCAGATCTCTTTTCTCAACTAAGTTTTGAGTTTGCACCATTTACTGTCCCACAGATTCTGGAGTTGAAAGCTTCAGGACGGTAGCTCTCCAGGAGCAGGGTTGGACACCCCTGGTTATAAAATCCACTCCACAGAACTGTATGATGATAATGTGTTGACTGAATAAAAGTTTTAACCTGGGGACCAAAAGGTGAGATTTACTCACAAGACTTTTGCTTTACATTTGTTCCATTCATCTATTATGGATGGAGAAACACTGGTCAGTAAAGTTTATTGTTTACATAAGATGATGAAACACTTTGAAATGCTAAGGTTTTTGCTTTAAAATGCAAGCTGAACTGGCCAAAAGTGCAACTAAAACCTTTGTCACAAATATTTTACGTGTGTTTTTTATGAAGCTATAAATGTAATGACATTGTGCTTTCCTTTCTCTTTCAATTTTTAAATGGGCTTATTTCTGTGTTAAAATGTCGGTCCTATGACCATAAACACATATAACAGTCTATAACAAGATAAAAAAGTTTTATAAGGTTGCTGATCCTGGAGTGTGTCCTACTTGAACAAATCATGTTTGACCTTATTCACACTGAGAGCTAAACTCTGCAAGGTAGACCTGTGGAGACACCCTGTGGAGTTGTCCGGCCAATCACAGTGGTTTTACCTCTCTCTATAAAAACTGCTGCTTTTCAGATGCCAGTTAAAAGCCTCTATACCCGAAAGTAACAAATCATTCTGGAGTAATATAGTAGGGGAGAAAAGGTACGTTGCTCATAGTTTCAGAGACAATTTTGTATCGAAAGTGCCTTTGCATAAATGCTTGCTTTAGCAATGTTTTTACATATTAATTTCGTGCCAGTATCATATAAAAGTTCTATTCTCCAAACAAAAAATAAAGTACCGGTTTTGTAGCGCGAGGATGTGTGTTACGGTGTTAAATTGTCTTATTACGATCATTACTGGGGCTTTATCATGGTTTACTGTATTTTCACGGTTGGGTTGTATTTTAAAAACTGGATGAAACTACAGCACTGGTCTGTTAGTAACAAGTTTGACAAATTTAACTCAAATCTGAATTCAATTTAAATAAAGTAAAATAAATCAAAATGATAAATGTGAACAACTGTTGCAAACAGATTCCAATTAAAAGAATAAAATAATTAAAATGATAAAATAATAAAAAAACGGAACATTTGTAACCAGCATTTTCTGGGCTGGCATGTTTAGTTTAGGTTTGTCTGTTCCATTCAGACTTGAAGCCAGAAGCATTTTTATACACAGCACACATGCAGTTTTGTACTAAACTAAAATAAGTGAAAAAATAAACTTCTAAAAATGTATCAATACCATACATGGAAAATTACACATTTCAGTTTATCTTATATGAGATAAAGTAAAAATGTACCATAATTTATCACAATATAACATACTGTATTGTGATTATTTCAACTGTACAGTATTGCTTATAATACATAATATCAGAAAAGGTAAAGTAGCATTCTGTTGCTGCATTTACAAATGTTGGTTTGGAGATATGTCACTTATGTCACTGAAAGCAGAAAGCATAAAACATGATGTAATCACACTTTACTGTATGTTGAAACTAGTATGTAATGTTTAGATGGTGTTCATTTTGGACACTGAACACAACATGTGGTGTGAAAAAGTGCTGCTAGTCAATTAACAATAAACTTTTTTCTGTCATTTTTTAACCTATGTCATTACTTTTTATGGCATTCTTAACAAAAAGTACATTTTTTTCTATCAGAAAGATGTCTGACTTTGGCACAATTGAACTGGCTTGTCTTGGCCGACCTTTTCAGTTGGGAATGTTGTATGACTGCCGAAGAGATGTCCTCATTCCAGGTAATTACAAGTACACAGTGCAGTCAACACTTCATTAACATTGTAGTTGCTAAAGATGAGGAAATATATAAAAGTATAAAGAAGTCCATTTTAGAGTCAAGAGCATATTTATTTACACTTTTGGATCTTTCGATTTTTTTCCTTTGACATAAGATTTGAAAACGCATAAGATTTGTTTTGTTAATATTTATTTAGTGACACTCTACAATAAAGTTGTATTTGTTAACATTAGTTCATATAAGCTTTCACATTTACTGAAAATAAGCAATACAGTTTTTCAGAATGTATTAATCTTTGGTAATGTTAGTTGAAGGATCAATGTGTAGATTTAAGCAGCATCTAGGGGTGAGGTTGCAAATTGCAACCAATGGCTCACTCCACCACTCACCCCCTCCCTTTCGAAGCACTACGGTGGCTCTTACAGGACAAAGATGTCGCCACATTTTAGTTTATTTGCCGAAGGAGATACCGTATTTACAGAACACGCTCTGTAGAGCAGTTTGTCCATTTAGGGCTACTCAAGAAACAACATGGTGAATTCCATGCAAGGGGACACGCGGTGTATGTAGATAGAAATAGCTCATTCAAAGGTAATAAAAACATAACGCTTCTTTATGTAAGATCTTTATACACCTCTGAAGACATAGTTATGTATATTATATTGCATTTCTGTCTACTAGTGCTGAATGTCCATGGTCAGACAAAGATGGAAATAAGTTATTCTTGTAGCAATCTAATTGGCATACAGTAAGGGAATCCTATAATTTATACACTCACACTACAAAAATGGGAGAAATTTTGGATTTTAATCAGTGTGCCTTTCATAAAAATAGGTGGAAAAGTGAAAAAATTATGTCATTCTTCTTTTGGGATCAGCAGAAGCAGGAAAAAACATGTTGTTCAATGTCATTATCAGTTACAAAGTGGCAGGATGCATATTGCTTTAAACTTATCAATGAAGTTAGCAAGCGCACACAGGCATATTATATAATTAAATTATTGACATTAAGTCAGTTTATATATCTTCATAAATCATATATTAATAAACAAAACCATTAAAAAACATTGTTTGCTACGTTTAGTAAAAAGTCTAAATGCTATTTACTTTTTGATGTGCTAGCTATGTAGTTGTTTCTAGCTTAATACATGTGTTTATTTTTTAAGGAATAACTCTTTGGGATGCAGAGATGTTACAGAAGAATATTAATTTACGACCACAGCCAAACACAGACTTCAAAACCATTGCCTCAGATTCAAGTGAAGACAAAGTAGAAGCTCTTAATGTTTCTGCATCTCTTGAAGCCAGCTTTCTGTCTGGATTAGTCAGTGTGAAAGGGTCAGCTGAGTTTTTAAGTGACAAGAAGAAATCCAAACATCAATCTCGAGTCACCTTACAGTATCGAACAACCACACGTTTCGAGCAGCTGACTATGGAGCATCTTGGAGCAGGAAACTTCAAACACTGCAATGTATTTGAGGAAGGCTCTGCCACACATGTTGTTACTGCTTTGCTGTATGGGGCTCAAGCGTTCTTCATTTTTGACCGCAAGCTTTCATCCAATGACAACTACCAAGATATACAAGGTGAACTCCAAGCATCAATCAAAAAGATACCTTTAATATCAATTGAGGGTAAAGCGTCTTTGAAAATGAGCGAATCAGAACAAGAGAAAACCAACAAGTTCAGCTGCACATTTCATGGAGATTTTGCCCTAGAAAACAATCCGGTTAGCTATTCAGATGCAATCAAAGTCTACTCAGAGCTTCCAAAACGCTTGGGAGAAAATGCAGAACATGCTGTGCCCATTACTGTGTGGCTTTACCCTCTGAAGAAACTTGATTCTGCAGCCGCTCAGTTAGTCCGGGAGATCAGTGTCAGTCTAGTACGATGTGCCCAACGCATCATGGATGAACTGGACGATTGTGACATACAATGTCAAGACCTGATGAAGGACAACATCGCTATTCAATTCCCAGAAATCAAAGCCAAGCTCAGAAAATTTAAAGACCTCTGCTCAGAGTACAAACTTGTTTTTCAAAAACAGCTCTGCCTGCTTCTTCCATCTATAAGGGGAGGAGGAAAAGAGGAACAGGAACTTGTGGATGTCTTGAACAGCAAAGAAAGATCTCCATTTCAAGGTGCTCTGATAACAGGATATCTAAAAGACAGACAGCGAGAGATTAATGTTGTTAGATCTTATCTAGACATCATGAAAGATGTTCCTGCTCTTTCATCCAGCAATGACCTGGACAAGATGGTTCTGAAATCAACCAACGACTATGTGATAGTTTTTGCACTCTCCTCCTTGAATGAAAAGGAACCATACATTACATACATTGAAAATTACCTAAAGACTGCATCATGTTTCAGCGAAGAAACATTAAGTTATGACCCAAGTTCTATAGTGAAGCCTGAGAAATGGTTTACCTCAGGAGACGTAACTGCCCTGACCAGGGAAAATATACAGGCATTTCTAGATTTCAAGCAGGCCAATGATGGAAGAAAAAATATTGAATTCTGCATTGCATCAATCCCAGACAAGCTCAGCACTGCCTCCTCGATTCATGTTTTTGAACGGGGGAGACTTGTGAGCTCACAGTATGAGCTCCCCTCAAAACCCCCACCACCAACAATCTTGAGTGTGGAGCATGATCGCATACATCTCCAAATCACACCTCCTGAACATGGCACTAGTTGTGTGGAATCATACAGCATTTCATACCAGTCTGCTCAAAGCTCTGAGGGGACAGACATGTATACCAATGGGGTTTCAGATCGTGTCTCTGTCAAACATTTAGAACCACATAAAGAGTATCATTTCAGCTGCAAGGCTGTGTGTCGTCCCGGGGTAAGTCTGTGTAGTGATGCAACATCATTCGTCAGGACCCGTCCATGTGCTCCTCCTGGAACACCTATAGTTAAAAGAGTAGAAGCTGAGTCTGCAACTGTAGCCTGGGATGTTCCTACATCTGTTGGTGAAGATGTCCTGGTCACTGAATATGTGTTGGAATATAGAGAACACATAAAGGATCAAGAAAACAAAATGGCATGGAAGTCAGTGAAATCTACATACAGGGAGTGCACTCTTCAGCAATTGAATGCAAACACAGATTATGCAATCAGAGTTTTGGCAAATTGTGCTCATGAAGGAAAAAGTTTTCCTAGCCCTGAAACTGTGTTTTCTACCAGTTCTGAATGTACATGGTCAGGCAAAGATGGAAGTGAGTTATTCTTGAAGCATTCCATTCGCATACAAAAAGGTTATCCTTCAATTCATGCGCTGAAGTTACATAAGAAAATTGGAGACAATGTAGATTTCAGTCAGCATGCCTTTGGAAAAAAGGTGGAGGATGTGAAAAACAAAGTCATTCTTCTGTTGGGATCGACAGGTGCTGGAAAAACCACGCTGGTCAATGTCATGATCAACTACATACTGGGGACAAAGTGGCAGGATGGATATCGCTTCAAACTGATCAATGAAGTTACCAATCGCACGCAGGCAGAGAGTCAGACATCTAGTGTCTCATCTTATGAGTTGTACTATCAGCCCGGTTTTTAATTTCCCTATTCTCTAACAATCGTAGATACACCTGGATTCGGGGATACAAGAGGATTGAAACATGATAAACTGATAACAGAGCAGGTCAAGAGCTTTCTTTGTAGCCCGCTAGGAATTGATCATATTGATGCTGTCTGTTTTGTTGTTCAGGCCTCTCTTGCTCGCCTTAGTGCCAACCAAAAGTACATCTTTGATTCAATCTTGTCAATTTTTGGCAAAGACATTGCAGAAAACATCATGATATTGGTGACATTTGCAGATGGTAAAGAGATACCAGTTCTGGAAGCCATCAAAGCAGCTGACCTGCCCTGTCAGAATAATAAAAAGGGACAACCCACCCATTTCATTTTCAACAACTCATCTGTGTTTGCAGACAATAAAGCAGAAGAATCTACATTCTCTGACTATTTTTTTGATGAAGAAGATGATTATCATAAACTTGTCGAGATTGTCTGGAGATCAACCTTCAAACAGATGAAAGCTTTTTTCAAGGCACTGGGGACCATTGAAAGTAAAAGTCTGATACTGACTATAAAGGTCTTGGAGGAACGAGACCGTCTTCAAAAAGCCATGGCAAGTCTGACCCCTCAGATAACTGCTGGCCTTTCCAAACTGAGTGAGATTAAAAAGTTCAAGCAATGTTTGAAAAATGAGAATGAGAACATGGCACAAAATGAGAATTTTGAGTAAGATGTAGAGGTGATGAATGCAGTCAGAACTCCTGTCACCTCTTTCACCATGAATTGCAACAAATGCTTCTTCACGTGTCACTCCAACTGCTTCCTCCCTACAGAAGATGCTGTGAGCACTTGTGCTGCGATGGGTGATGATGGCTATTGCGTTGTGTGTCCTGAAAACTGCCATTACTCTCAACATCTACGGGAAAAGGTCATGTGGTCATATGAAACAAAAATCGAGAAAAAAACCATTAATGAGCTAAAGGACAACTTCATGAAGGCAAAAGGGAAATTCATGGATTCCAAGCAAATGCTTGATGCACTTGAAGTTGAATTTAATGTTATTGAACACAAACTAATGAATCTGATCAAAATGTCCTCTGAATGCTTACGAAGACTGGATAAAATTGCACTGAAGTCAAAATCTCTCTCCACAGCCGAATACCTCGAAATCCTGATCAAAACAGAGGAGGAGGAGAAGAAACCTGGCTTTGAAGACCGCATCATTGGACTTGAGAAAATGAAACAAGAAGCTCTTATTGTGGAAAAAATAGCAAGGGGAGAGAATTTGCTTGAAAAAGAGCATCAAGTCATGGTGGAGAGAAAGAAGAGAATGAAAACCGTTACACAGAAAATTATAAAAATGAAATCAATTGTTAGTGCTTTACAGTCACAAAACCACCAGGAAACACAAAAAGAGAAAGAGAACTCTGGCCTTGATAATTAAGCTCTAATCAAAATGAAAATATATCAAATATATCAAAAATATATGTATTAAAAAATATAACTATTTTTCGTTTGTGAATAGCAAAAAAGTAGTCAAATGCAGCTACAAACATTTATGATTCTTTCAAATATTGATCAAATCTCCTAATCAAAATACAGAATATAAATGTAATTTCCCATTTGTATCTTGATACCAAATGTAATAACATATGTTTTGTTCAAGAGAATAAACTACATGCACGCAGGGTGATGATGTAGGTCCACTAAAGTCAGCTCAGCCACTTCTGCTCTCATAGCGCCAAGGTCTTTTTTTAACAAGGATATGTTTACTAAAACAACGTTCTGAGTGCAGAGACAAAACGCAAAAGCGATCATGCATAGAGTCTATTCAGCAAAAACTGTCTTTCCCAATCCTACGATATTATACTTATTTGTAACAAAATATTTTAAAAAGAAATGGATTCTTCTAATTGTACAATGGATTTAAATAAAGCCTTATGTAAAGCCTTATGAGTGTTTGTGGTTAGATGGATGGATGGAAGGTTGGACATTGATGAAGTTCAGAAATCCTGTGTGGGGAAACATAGTTCATTTGCAGACAGTTAACAACACTGTACAGTATGCACAATGTATCACACAAAAACACCAAACAATACAGCACATTGTACATTACAATAAATACAAAATAATGTTCTTCGGAACATAACATAAACATAATGTTTGCATGTAATTTGACTCAGATCAACCAATTAGAATGTATGTTGTTGCAAAAAGAAAAACACCAAAAAGTAACACTAAGTGTTTTATATAAACCCAAAATTAAATAAAAATGTATGAATGAGTTTAAAGCTAGAATATAAGATTATGTGACAGTTCAGCCCTGGTCTGAAAAAAATGTGGTTATGTAATCAGATATTACATTCAGTATCTCACAGAAGTGAGTACTAAACCCCTCACATTTCTTATTATATCTTTTCATGTGACAACACTGAAGAAATGACAATTTGCTATAATGTAAAGTAGTGAGTGTACAGCTTGTATAACAGTGTAAATTTGCTGTCCCCTCAAAATAACTCAACACACAGCCATTAATGTCTAAACCGCTGGCAACAAAAGTGAGTAACGTTACACCAAGTGCAAATGTCCAAAACCATAAATTGTATGAATTTTAGAAGGGTAGTATTGTCCCAAATGGAATACTAACCGGTTTTATACTAACAGGAAGTAACGTTATCCCAGACGAGCGCAAATGACGTCAATCGCACGGAAAAATGCATGTGAATAAAAATCAACTTGTACATTGAACAATTAATGTCGTTTTTATCTGTTTTGCCCAGAATTACTTCAGTTATCATCAGATTGAAGCGTTATCACTCTGCAGGAGAGTTTTCTCGAGCAACATCTGTTAGCCCCGTCTCCCTTCCCTTCCGCTACATAAGAGCGAAACTGTGACCGTTGAGTGCGTGAAGTGTCCACAGTTCCACACTTCATATTTTCGGTTGAAAAAGTGCATCATCTGGGCTATTAAATTGAACTTCTTTTTTGAGGATTTTCAATGTGAACGCACTACTCATATGAGATTACTTTTGTGTCAATAAAAATGAACGCAAACTTTAAAAAAAGGAACAAAAATAATAATGAAAACGATAAACTCAATTGCAAGAATGTGACATGATTTTCAAATACACTGCTATTTTTCTTAAAGGGGTCATATGGTGCGAATACATGTTTTTCTGTGTCTTTGGTGTGTTGTTATAACTAAGTTGCCCATGCATGCATTATGTGATACACACAAAGTATGTACACAACTGTGTAATGTTTTTGCTTTATTTTCTTCGGTTTATTTGTATTGTTTTAAGTTCATTCACCACATTATTTCTTAATGCAGTGTTTATGTGCAAGCTAACTATTGCATATTGAGCTACAAAGAGAGAAAAATAAAGGACTCTTATTTTGGCATTCTGACTGGGGAGTCGCAGACAGAACGACAAACTGCGAATGCGTCTTCAGATCAGCAGAGGAGCTGTGAAAGAGCAGATGCGACTCTCCCGTTCTTCTGACACTATTCCTGTTTTACAGGTTACAGTAATCTGTCTGCGGGGTCTCTGAAAGCGGGGCCTGCAACAATTAGACACGTAAAATTGCAAAAATTAAAGTGTCGGAAAATATGCATTCTATCTAAAGGCGAATGCTCACCCAGACCTGCCTGAAACGCCCAGTGTAACCACATCCCGGCGAATGTACATCATTTTGTGGTAGGACTTGACTAAGACCGCCCAAATCTAAACGCAAGTTAGGTGGGCGTACCTGTAAATCTCATTGTATCGTCACTGTCGCAGCCATGTGGCGGAGATGCTGTGTTTCGTTGCGAAAAGAAAGACTCTTTGTTTGCCCTGCCAAAAGATGAGACAACTATAAACCAATGCTTGTTTCTATCTCAAACAAACTCTGTATGATGTATATGTTGTTTGTTTATAGTCTTTATAACCTCGTATGTAAAAGGTAAAACAGTTAGCTATAGTTTTTAACTATTTAACATAATTTTTTTAAATAAAACCTTACCAATCCTTTACATCCTGCTCAAGTCGCGCTGGCAAAGTTGACGTATCGGCTTGATCATCTTCATTTTCCGTATCAGATTTGGGCTCGAAATGATATAAGTACCGATGACATTTTATCACCTGTCAGTAGTACAATTGCTTGGGAACACCGAATATGGTAAGAGGCGTAACATTTCCATCAACGCTTGCAGTATTCGACCAATCACTACATACTGGTTAACTGGCCAATCATAGCACACCTCACTTTTCAGAGTGATGAGCTTTGTAAAAAATCAGCGCATTTCAGAGAGGCGGGGCAAAGAGAAGATACAAACATGCACGATATGTGGAAAATACATTTCCATTCACGCATTTGGCGACTCTTTTATCCAAAGCGAATTACATTGCATTATCCTATACATTTATACATAGGTATGTGCAATCCCCTGGTATTGAACCCACAACCTTGCGTTGTTAACACAATGCTCTTACCACTGAGCTACAGGAAGGCTGGAAATGCAGGAAATGCACATTACATTACACCTAAAACAAACGAGAATATTCCTTTTAGCCGTGTCATTTGACCCCTTTAACAATTTTCTAAGTTTCGTTTTTGCAAATAATAGTTTTGAATTCGCTGCTAGATTTTTCATTTGCGCTTTCCGGGTTTTCGTTTACGCTTCTCAAGTTTTCGTTCGCCTTTCTCCAATAGTGACCGATTGCAGAACAGCAGAACCATACGTCACAGCAGCGCTATGGCAGCAGCTCTATGGCAGCAGCGCCATGGCGGCAGTCTCATGGCAGAAGTGGGCGGAGTCACAGTCTCAGTTCAGAAGTAGGCGAAAGTAATGAGACGTAAAGGAATGTAATGGCGCTGAAAGGGTAACGTTACACGTAAAAAGTTGTCTTCAATTGTTGTTGGATTATCTGACGCTGAATGATGAAGACCAGAAAAAGCCCTTCTGCAGCTTTCACAGGCAGAAACGAATGACTCTGCTGGCCAGAGAGCCTTTCAGGTTTCGTTTTGAATTTAAGGTTGATAAGGACATTTTCATTAATGAGTGTCTGGATAAAACATGCCTCAGGATTAATTGCATGTTTTAAGCATTATTTTTATTTTAGGTTACCGTTTAATCTAATTTAGTTAGGTTTAATTTTTTATTATTATTGTGTGCCTTCTGTGCAAAAGCTTTTGTTTGATTTTGTAATGTTCGTTTATGATGTGTAGTGTGTAGCACATTTACTATGAAAAATTGGTTAATACTTAAATGATTGTTAAGTAAAAATAAATAAAATGTTATATTGCTTTTGCATTCAGATAAGATTTCTCACTGATTAAATGTTCAAATGAAAGTTTGTTACGTTTTGGTGGTCAAGTTATAATTCATTGTCATAAATCTAAATGAAGAGTTTGGTTCCAAAATGAGATAACTACTTTTTTTTCAAAAATCATGTTTTTTTTATTGAGCACTCCAATTATTATAAATCAAAGTGCAGCTGGTTTGTTTTGATTTAAGCTATGATGACTAAAAAAGTACAGCTAACTAACACAAAAACATGATAACATAATAAAAAAAGATTTTTGAAAAATTAATGAGTTTTAAAACTCATTAATATTAATGATTTTTTAAAAAGCTTTTATAATTAAAATACATGTTGATTGCACATGTAACTGTTGTATACTTTTTTGTTACTGGAATGATGTTAATAAACATGATGTTGAAAGAGAAGGTTGCAGCACTGCTCATCTTAAAATAACATTTTAATAACCTAATCTAAATGATTTTTTGATCCAAATAAACGTTCCCAGAACGTTGGATTTCCAATACATTTTTGGTGGTAAGAAGGATATAGGAACATTATGCTAACCATACATTAACATTCCAGCAACGTTAAGCAAACTGGACTTTTTAACGTTCTTCTAATGTTACCAAGAAACGTTCTTAGAACGTTAGATTTTCAATACATTTTTGGTTGCAAGAACGTTATAGGAACATTATGCTAACCATAAAAGAACGTTCAAGCAACGTTAAGCATTTTTACGTTTTTGGAACTTTTAAATAACGTTCCCACAACCAAAACAGATCGTTTGGAAAACGTTCTCAGAACATAATTTTGTTAGCTGGGAAGTAGTTTGAAAACGTTTGCTCCGCCCACTTCCGGCATGAGACTTCTGCCATGGCGCTGCTGCCTTGTGACTGCTGTGACGTATGGTTCTGCTGTTATGCAATCAGACGCGCCTTTCTGTCACAACCTCACTTGTGGGCGGGACTTATGGCCGCTTTACGCTGATTGGCTAGTGAGTTTTTGATTGATAGGTCCCTGACAAGTAAGTCGATACTGAAGTCAGTACAGTGCAACGAATTTCAGAGAACGACCTGCATGCTGTTATCTTTATTGTTTGTACTTAAATCTACTTTCTTATTTAGTTAGTATATTAGTAATTGGTATTTGAAGTTGATAAGTCATGCGCAGTTTGGATCCAAGCGTCTTCCTCATCATCGTCCTTGTCGGGTTCAGTTACACTATTGTTGCAGCTAGCGTTGCATTTGGAAGAAAAATAGACGATAGAGATGGACCATCTTTAGCCGTTCTTGGCATTTTTATTTTTCTAGCTGCCGACACATCATTTTCACGGTCAGACAGTCTTCAGTAAGATAAGAACCGTAAATCAACTGGGACAAACATAATAACGCGAACGCGTTACTTCTGTATCTTATACTTTAGTGCCCTCTTGTGGCATACACTTATGCATAATACAGAACAGTACAGCATTACATCAATATACAACTGAGGACATAATGAACATATTTTAACAGTCCTCCTCACCCTCAGGTATGAATGTAATTCAGATAATAAAGAAAATCGCTAAAAGTTTTATTCGTGTACAGTAGCAATTCTGTCTTTACTAAGCTCGTTCATTGTGTGCTTTATATTTTTTGTCATTTATTATTTTATGGACTATTAAGATTATTTTCTTAAAAAACGAACAACTTGCATTATAACATCCAATAAAGAACGAGGCTGAATCCATCTTCTTATTCGCAGCTTCGTATTGACGCTATCCGCTCCACCTTAAAAGACGCGACTCTTTAATTTTCCGGTTTCTTGTTCACGCTCAGTTTAGGGACCGTCTCGATTTTCTCTTATTCGCTTTTTTTGGTTTTGTGTCTAAAACAGATCAATGGAAAGTTTCTAAATATTAATAACACTGTGTGCGCGCGCGTGAAGAGAGGTTGCTCTGCTGGCTGTCTGGTGCAGGCATAACAAGCCTGAGCTGAATGCCCTTTGAGATGATAGTGGACTTCATGAGGAACCCTCATCACTCTCTCCCCTTACTATTCTCAATATCACTTTGGCAGAACAGATTAAATTATGTTTATGTTCGTAAAATGCACAGTATGAACAGGTTTCATATGCAGTATTAAATGCAGATCTGTAATTAACTTTTCCTCTTACATCTTATGTATTTATATGCTATGCATTTATGGTTTTGTTTGTTTCCTATTTTTTGTGTTTGTGCGTGTGTACAGTTGGCAAATACAGCTCGTTCTGATTCTGGTTTATAGTTATTATAGTTATACAAAGACAAAACGATATGACAACAGTTCAATGTACCATTCAATATATTAGTTATTGATTACATATGGTGCTCTTGGCTAATTACATGCACTAATTACTTTACATTAAAATACAGGTTGACATTTCTACTCTAGCATTTTTAAGTTAGGATCCATGAAGTTGGCTTATGTGTCAATACTGCTCAATGAGACATTGCACTTATGGCCCATTTTGAGGGGCTTTATCTAAGTTGTCTTTGATGGTGCTTTAAAAATGTAGGTCATACCCAGTTTCCCTGGCTACCGCCATGCCATAAATCAAACAGTTTTACTGTATCATTTTAAAGTTATGGACCCATGAAGTTGGCATATGTCACAGACTAGTACTGTTCAATGGGTCGTTGCTTTTATGGGCTATTTGAGGTGCTACATCCTAAATACCTTTAAGGATGCGTTTAAGAAGGTTTCACATTGGGGTTATACCCAGTGTCATGGACTACCACCAAGCAAAAAAGCAGACATTTTTACTGTAGCATTTTAAAGGTATGGACCCATGAAGTTGGCATGCGTGTCAATACACTTCAATAGGTCAGTGCACTTATGGGTAATTTTAAGGTGCTACATCTCAATAACCTTTAAGGGTGCGTTGAAAGTTTCTAATTGGGGTTATACCCAGTGTCCTTGCCTACCACCAAGCAAAAAAGCAGACATTTTTACTGTAGCATTTTAAAGGTATGGACCCATGAAGTTGGCATGCGTGTCAATACACTTCAATAGGTCAGCGCACTTACGGGCAATTTTAACATATTTCTTAGGCCACCATTTGTGCCACAGCTGTTCTAAATGTTTTATGTTAATGTAATGGGTTGAGAAAACGCCATTATTGTAAGTTAAATTTGACCCCCCCCCCCATTTTTTTAAAGAAATAAGAACTGGTCTAATTTCAACAGTTATTATGGGTCATTACACCGCCTCGCCAATAGATGGCGCATCAGGCGCTTTTGGAAGACGCAAGGGACTAACTTCCGCTTGTTGGTGCGTTCAGTAATAAACTGACTGCCATTACGAAAAGACGTAACTTCAGTCTCTTTGTGTCTTTCTCACGTATTAATATATTTCATTTGAAATGTTCATTTATTGTTCTAATGCAGATGAGAATGTGTAAAAGTGTAATGTTAGGGAGTGTAAGGGAGTTGAGAATAGGCCTGTACACATAATCTAGAATGTGTTTTAATTCATTGAGGAGTAAACGGAATGACGGAACAAATAAGTTTGATATGTATTTCATTAGTTGAAAGAAATGTTTTATCCATGTTACATATTGAAACCATGTCAGGCTTGTTTTATTATGGGTTTAAGGGCCTTTTATAGTCTCACCTCCCAAGCACGTGTTGTATTTACTGTGGGTTTGGCATTTTCGTTGTTTGGCACATTCATATTTCAGTGTGTTTGTGTGAATGAGTTAAATAGCAGTAAATAAGGAGGATGCATTGACTGAATTATGTTGCAGTTGTGATGAAATATAGTTTTGGTAATGTATTATCCTGGTGATTGTGCGCTGTTTTAAAAGGTGTCATTGTTACAGTATATTTGGAATATGGTTAAGGATCTATGCTATTCTGTAGGCCTATATATGTATCTATATACATATATTTTTCATGGTATTTGTAAAGTTATCTGATGTTATATTATCTTAAAACTATATATGTATGCAAACATACAAAGTGCTGTACGGCAGTATGTCAAATACTAGGTATACTTTGCATATATTTTGTCTCATGTCCAAATCAATCTGTGGTGTGTATAATTGTTTTGCATAAATGTACTTGTTAATTGTGAAATTGTTCAAATGTTGAATTATCTGAGCTTAAAGGAGTTAGGAGTAATTAGTTCAGTAATAAACTGACTGCCATTACGAAAAGACGTAACTTTAGTCTCTTTGTGTCTTTCTCAGTTTATTCGCCGATCCACAGTACCTGACGCCTGTGCATCGCTTGCTGCCGGCACAGATATCCCCTAGGTCTGAGGCCGGTAACATTAATGGTTAATCCACCAGTATGTGTACTTTCTTTATTAACAGTAGAATTTTAGTGCTAAAATACTGTGTAATTTTTATTATTATCTATTATTTTTAATTGACTGTTTTAGGAGAAAGGCTGAAAATATTTATTACTGTAGAACCATGGACATTGCACTAGACAGTGATCCTGGATTCTTGCTGAACCAATATCAGAGCATAGTAATTTCTGCTAAATTCTAATTGTTGAATGTTATGCTTAATTCATTTCTGACTTTATGACTTGATTTTGCAGTAGCTCCAACAAAGGCTCAATCTACATATTTACCTCTGCCTTATTTACATTTCTGTCTACATTCCTGAAGTGTAATTTGTTTTAGTTTGTTATTTGTCTAATAAATTACAATACAATCTTTAGTTTTACTGAAGTTTTTGACAAATTTCTAAAATACTTGCGTTTTGTCTTTATTATGACAATTTGTTAATATATATATATATACTGTATATATATATGTATATACACATGTACATACAAACAGCTAGATAAATAGATAGCCTTACTGGTTTCCGACCCTTTGATAGCAGCAAGCCCCCAGTTGCTGTGATAAGCATTCACGTTCCTGTAATTCCTTTCGAGATGTACATTTCTGATGAGCAAACCAGGTACACTACACAAAACATAAAATACACAACTATTTCTTTTTAAATATTTATTATCTTAAAATCATAAAATAGTAGAAGACATGTAGTAAATAAATATAAATCATAAATAGATTTTAATGTACTATTTTAATTATTAATTATTATTACGAAATTTGACATCTTTATGATACATGCCTCAACAGGTGTTTCATCAGTGATGGTCATTGCAGGTGTAGTTCCTTCCACAACAGGAATGTCAGCAAGCTGCACCTCTGTAGGAGTGTGCAACCAAATTTATAAACGGGGATGTAAAAATTATTTGTATAAGGTCAATATCTTAGTATATATCTAAGTTCCAATGGCCCACATAAGAGACGACATGTAATTATAAATAGTAAAACATGTAACGTTAACACATTACTTATCATACATAAAGACATTCAATGTTACAGTTCATTAAACACACTTTGCATCCTACTGCCCAGGGACACTCTAGTGTCTAAAAAAGCACTGTCCTTGAAATGAGACTTTAAACTGAGGTCCTGACTCCCTGTGGTCATAAAATATTCCATGGCACCTCTTGTAAAGAGTAGGGATGTATCCCTCCATTGGCCCAGATAAACCATGGCCTCCTGTTAATCCCCACCCACTGAACTGGCTCTATCACTCTCTCCTCTCAAACTATAGCTGGTGTGTGATGACTGCACTGGCAATGTTGTCATCCAAGTAGGCACTGCACACTGGTGGTGGACGATGAGAGACCCCCTTGATTGATTGCAAAACACTTTGGATGTACAGTTGTACATTGTAAAGGGCTATATAAATGCTTCATTCATTCATTCATTCATTCATTCATTCATTCTTAATGGTTATCACCATTCTTGCAGTGTCAGATTGTTCCTCCTCTGTCATAGTCTGTGCCAGAAATAAAAAAGTAAATATATGTAAACATTTTATTTAATACATTTAACAGATATGCATACATACATAAATGAAATTGCACTTTTTTATTAAACATACTTCAGAAGGTGTGTCATCGCTAATAGTTATTTCAGCGGACCCTACTTCCACTACAGGGTCATCTTCTGTTGTAATCTAAAGACAATTCAGAAACGAGATGCAGAAATTAATCATGTTAATTATATTAATTGTGTAAATGTACATGGATATTTAGTATTTACTTCTGTTGATCTATATCTATATTATACATACCCTTAAAAGTACAACATGACCCACAGTACTGTTTTTGGAGAATGCACTCCTGAAAACTTGACTGGTTGCCTGTTGGTCCCCAGAGCCTGGCTTGCGTAGTTCATTCATACCTTCATAATAATTCCAATGTCCACCAGTGAGACAATGGAATGAAACAAAATGAATTTTTGACACGACATGATACGTCACAGCAACAGGTTGGTATCTGATTGTGATAAAAAAAATTGTGAAATAAATAAAGCATTTCAATAGTATTATTTAATATTTATTGGACAACATTTTATTTAGTTAGTCATGTTTAACATGGTATCTTACCATACTGATAACGTAGAAATCTAGACTCTAACTATTGCTGTTTATTGCATTTAAAAATATTTAAAAGTAATGTCTTGCCTTTCATTACAGAGTGTCACTGACGAAGGAAGCATTGGTGGCTGCATCTCTGGATGACCTTTACAGGGGACTTTAGAATCAATAGCCATGATCACGAATGGAGGTACTCCATTAATGAACCTCCTTGCTGTATATGTCCTTCTACCCGAACATACCTTTCCATTTCTGTGCACAACATGATAAATATAAGTACAATGTAATAGCAAACATTAGGAAACTCTAAAAGCAAACTCTAACAAGGAGACTAAAGGTCATGACCCAGATGGGAGTGATGTTTAGGGGTTGAGTGTAACGACGGCCAGCTAATGAAGAGTTGTGGAATGTGTAAACCTCACTCAACAATCTCAAGAGGTGCTCTAGTGAAAGACACTATAGGTCATAGCCTTTAACGCTCCCGACTCCTGTGCTGGACTGATGTTGGATCGAGGCCTGATCAGACCAGGTTTGAGTAGGCCTTGTCACATAATGACTGTAATAACAAACATAATCCTGTGTAATGGGATCTTAAAATAATTTTCAATAGATTTGTCTTTGTTTAATTTACTGTATTTGTTGTACCCATTGAAGAAATGTTATTGTCCTGTACCTGTGCTTTTGTCTACATGAAAGTGAACGATTGTGAACAACCCACTTGTCGATGGATTGTTGCAGGTCTGAGAAGTCATCACACCTGTTTTAAAATAAAATTTTAAAGACATGGAAATAAGATATAGTGTTGATTACATCTTTTCTGACACTAATTCAGAAAACAAAATCTTTGTAAAATCCATAATATTGTTACTTACCATATGGCAACATTCCAGCAAGAGTTTTGGATTTGAGGGGAAGGGCATTTTTAGACATAGACATATACAGACATTCTTACAGTGGAATGGATGTAGTCAAGTCTTGAAACCACAAAATCATCTTCAGTTCCTTAAGTATGGAGCGAAAATTGTGCCTAAACTTAACAAACAAATCCAGCGTTTTGCAAACAAATGCAACCTTTTATGCAAAAGAAATAAACTCTGAAACAAACAGAAAGCGTTTTACAAATACATAATGCAATTCGAGAGAAAATGCAAAGGTGTGGCATATAAATGTACTGTGTTTAAGTTTCACCTTTTTATGAGATTCTCTCAGCTTTATTTTCTCACAAATGTTAACGTGCAGATTTTCTCACAAATGCATGTGCAACTTCCTCTTACAAAACAGCAGGTGGTGCTATTGGAAATTTGACACTAGTTTCTATAGTAAGAAGCCATGAACATTACCTTGCGTGCCACCCTTGCCAGTGCCAGAAACTGAATTAATTTCATTCAGTTAGTCTCATGAAATTTATTGAAACTGTTAATAATAATCAGTTGCTGTTCTTAATTATAAATAATGAATTATGCATTGGTTTTAATATACAAATAACGTACAACAAACTGGATGCATTTGCAATGTTGTCACCCCTTCCACCCCATCTCATTCTCTCGTTCTTGTTTCCCAACTGTTTACGCTCACAAAACACACTACTTTTACAAGGATACTTTGTTATAAGGGAATTTTGACATCATTTGTGCTTATATCAGGGCAGGCACTAGACATGGGCAGGGGTGGGCTGAACCCACCTAAACGTCTGTCTTGCCCACCCAATGAGAATCAAAAAATAACACCAAAAATTGTTGTATTTTCTATTGGCTGAAAGCAACGTCACTCTTCACTTCACTGCTCTGGCTTTAGTTATCTAACAGAGAAGCATGCTACAGGTGAAAGCAAAATACTGTGCAAAGGAATTTTAGACGCACTGCACATATGTAAAATTAAGCATGTAAAATTAATTGTGCAGTAAAATCAGATTCATTTATTCGTCTTTTTTTGTGCTGTTAACAAACAGCTATTATTTGCTTGCAATATATAGGCTAGATTTTAACCTATTGACTTTCAGTAATGATTGAAAGCTCCATCTTCCGAAGCTCCCGCTTCAGAATTAAATCTGTCTCTCCATCTCAAACATCCCAATTCACGCTGCAGGTGGTAAGCGAAACAATGTGCAAAATAGTTTAGTTTAGGCGCGATGCGCGCTCACGATACCACATGAAAAACAGCAGACACGGTGTAAAGTTCATTGTGCAGTGTAATAAGATTAATTCATTCAATTCATTAAACGAAGTTAAACAGAAATCAGTGATCGTTCAGTGATGTTCTTAGCCCGCTTTCTTTTGTAGGCTTCTATTTATGTCCAGTTTACATAACCGCTTTATTTAATGTTTAAAACATCAATGAAATTACTATATAATTTATACACAATTACTATATAAAAGGCAATAATCAACAATAATTATTTTTTGTTTTAAACTCGCAGTCTTCTGTGATGAATGCCTGTTTGTTATATTTATAACATCATAAATCATTTAAATCCTGTATGTATTGCAGTCATATACTGCAGTGTTTGTTGAATTCCAACAAAAGCAAACCTCAAGAGTGACTGATAATAAACTAATTTTAAAAAATCTGGGTTATTTCATAAAACTCTTTTTTACTTTTTCTAACATGTACCAACATTAGTTTTGTGTTGCTTAAAACTAAATATGAACTTGTTTTTTTGCTGTGTTTCTGTTTTAAAAATACAGATAATCTTTTCTGTTGTTTTGACCTGTTTTCTCCAGTTCATTTTCTCCAGATAAATTAAAAGAAATTATATGAAATTTGGGAGAAATGTTGTCAGAAGTTCACAGAAATAAACAAAAATGATCATTTTACCAAAAAGGAAAAAAGGAAAATATCAGAAAAAAGGAAAATACTTTTGAAATGGACTCTTAATTTTGTCTCTGTTTGCTCTGTTTGCTCTACTGTCTGTGTGGTTGGGGTATATGCCCACCCAGGATATCTGTTAGTCCACCCTTCTGCACCTGGCAGGAACCGGGCCTGGTTTATATGTCAATTTTTCTGTAAGATTTTAGTATTTTGCGCGCTTTCTGAGATGCGACTCGGTTTTTAGTGATTTTTCTGCATGAAAGTTGCATTGATACATATGTTTGACTTTTATCCAGCAACTCATAGATAAAAAGTGTTTAACATATGTTAAACACTATGGCATTAAAGTAGAGAGTTTTCTAGGCTATAAAAGATGAAAAAGCAAATAAATCGTCGTGGCAGTTGTTTCAGTCAGTCAGTTGTCTACATTGTTTGGTTGCCATATGCCTATTTAGGTTTAAAATGAATGCTGCTATTTTTTGGGCTATTTCAAGCTAATTGGGCAATTTTTGCATTAAAATAAACCAGCACAAAAAAACTGTAATAATGTGAACTATCTGCTGTTTTGGGAGAAGTTGCATAATTGAGAAAATCTGCACGTTAACATTTGTGAGAAAATCAAGCTGAGAGAATCTCATAAAAAGGTGAACCAGGGGCGTCGCACCCGTGTGGATAACACCCACACTTTTCCCGGTGAGGGTTCACAACACCCGCATTTTTTCTGCAGTTTTTCCGCAGTTTTGCACAAACGCCTTACAGTTGCCATTGCAGTTACTCCAGGGGCACAGACATGTCCGCCAAAAAGCGACGAATGCTTTCATTCGTTCCACCTCTGAAAGAATGAATGGTCTTGTCTTCATTGCTAAGTACAAAATGTACAATAGATTGTCTATTGTGCAGGTGCTTGACAATTCGATGGGCTGCTGTCCCAGCTTTCCATGACCAGACCACGGAGGAGATGTGTAAGCGACTCCTGTGACTGTCTGAGCCTTTGGTGGGTTGAAGTATTTAGATTTTTTTACTGACAATGTCAATCAAACACGGGCAGTGGTAAGGATTTGAGAGACCCTTCTTTGTCAGATTCTTTCTCTTTGCAGAGAATACGTTTTCGAATCGTTTAACAAATGAAGAGTCATGTTTGATGGTCTTTGGTGTTGTGAAAAATGCGGGATCTTCCTCTGGTGTTTCTGCAATTTCCACATCTGCAATAATAGCCTGATTTTGAATGGCTGACTGCAGGTTGTTCAGACTTTCCTGGCAGAATGAAAGTGAGTTCTCACTGAAAACTGTGCAAATGTCCCTTAGCAGAGTTTGTATTTGCTCCAGTCTTGTGGCATTCTGCAACAGTGCCATTGAATACAAAAAGAGGTCTTTTGTTGGCTTTGCACACTTAACTTTTGAGACCTTGCAGCACGGTATTTTAATCATGTGTGCAGCACATATGTGCACAACAGTGAATGTGCATTTTCTCTTTCCCCTCACAGACCTGAAGACACCGCTGCAAGTATGTGTGTATTTCATGGTGACAGAAAGCATGTACACACGCATGAATTATAGCCCAACTAAAGTCAGTTTCCACTTTTTGAGGTTGAAATTGTTGTTTACAGACTTTTAAAAAGTCACGTGACAGACAGGTTAGCCAGTGCTATATGGATGGTGTGGTCTGGTCAGATGACAGCATTTCTGCTACTGCAACAACCGTTGTTGATGTAGTTGCTGTAACAGGACAACAAAGTGCATAGTACAGTACACTTTTGCAGTCTGTTGGTTTGGCCACAACTGTTCCTGTCGCATCAAGGTACAGAAGAAGTGTGTTTTTCTTTTGCAGTTGTTTGAGAAGCTGGAGTTGATCAGTCGAATACATGTGTGACAAAGGGGGAAATTGCAATATACTGTAAATATTGATGCTGCAGTGGACCGAAGTTTTGGTTGAAGTATTTGGGCTTTCTGAATTTTGATGCAGTCTAGAAATGGATTTGTGTCCATTCTATTTTGTAGATTTTTCTCACTGGAAATTTTCTGAAGTACTGTAAGTGGAGGCACCTCAGTTGTGTTTCCTTCAATTAATTTCTGTTCATCTGCAGCAGCAAGTTTTTTTTTGTGTGAAGGTGCATGTGAGTGAATTCTCTCAGTTGTCCCTTTAAAATTTTCCGTTCACTCCTGCTGGTGCATCTTCGAAAAGTAAAGCCTTTCGAATGATCTGCCTGGCCACACGCTTCCACTTTAACAACAATACTGTCTGCATCTTTGGCAGGTTCTTGCAATATGTATAGATTGAATTTTGTGCATCTAGGAAACTTACATTCAGCCTTTCATTGCCAGAATGGACACATCTCTTTTCTGGATTTACACTTTGTGGCTTTATTGTAGTGAAATGTTAACACACAGTTGCTCCAGTGACCGATTTTTTCTGAGAAAATGTCCGTCCAACCAGGTTTTAGGATTCTATATCCTTGTCTTTGGCTTGGTTTTATTTTGTCCCACTCTTCTTTTGAGAGCTCGATCTGGAATTCGGCAGGGCACTGTTTAGCCTGTGTCCCTCTTTCAGATGTATGACATTTTTCATCATCCTCTTCTTGCACTGCTTCCACTTCTTCAATGTCATAAGATTGTGGTGAATCCGGATTACCAAAATAAAGCTTGGTCCCCTTTAATGGTCTTTTTGTAGTTCTTCTGGAGCAGTCAGGACACGGAGAAATTACTTTAATGTCATCAATGCTCTTAAAACCCACAAACCTTGGGTGAAACCAGTCTTTACATTTGTCACACTGAGCATATGGCTTGTCTACAGTGTTTGGCTGCCTGCAGACACAGTAAAGCTGTTCGGAAGAACTAGAGTTTTCTGAATGCTCCTTCTAACAAGAAAAAAAGTTGATTACACATATCCCCTGATTGCTGTTAAACACAATTTATGGAAATGATCAGTATGCCAGTACTCTGTGATGTTTTCATTTACATGTGTAATCCATAAATGTAACGTAATTTACTGTCAATTACAACATTTGAGCTGTTACAATTTCATATATCTAATAAACTAAATTATTAAAACAGACAGAGAAAGAAGGGTGCATTTACCTTTATCAATGATGAGATTTTGTTAAGTCTCTTTCTGTTCTTAAAATTGTTGGGTAAGGTTAGGGAATGACATAGCTGTCCCCAGAAACCATTATCTTGGTAGGGGGTATCATTGAAACACTGTCCATTAGACTGTAGTTTTGACACTTCCTCTACAATCTGTTCCTCATTAACAAATACACACCAATGCTGTAAAATTATATTACAATTATGATATGGTGTGATTGTAAGACAATATAAAAAACATTATTTTTTGTCAACAAACAAAAATAATTACTATCTACTGAATACAGTGTAATGAATAATGTTACAACATACCTTTCCAAAGACATTGAACCTGCAATGACAAAAAAAATAAAAAGAAGTTATATAAAAGATTTACATCGTTCTAAAAACATTAATAAAAGACATGAAATAACAGCTAATTTTAAAACGAAGTTATTTATTTATTTAAATAGTTATTTATTAATCTGTTTATTTAGTATGACTGACTGATTGGGTAACTGATACTTTGAAAAGTATATCTTAGGGAGAAAACTTACAGTGACTTAAAGTGTCTCACAGTAAGAACTAGTCTGACCTGCTAGCAATTATTTAAGGTTAATCTTACTTTTCAACTTGAAATTATAACAACACTTTTGTTCACTTTAGTTCAATCATTTCCTTACATTATTAAGTTAATTCAAATTTAAAATACATTAATACAAAATGACCTTATATGAAATAAAACTAGGCTTTTAAGGCAGTTTAATATTTTTTAATTCAAATGACTGCAAAGCCAGTTTGTTTTAACTTTTAAAAAATAAGGCAGCTTTTTAACTAAAGTTTGTCAAAGTTGAAATTGTTGATTTTGTACAGTGAATGTACTGGTTTTTGTAGCTGTTTTTAAATTTATATTCTTAAATTAAAAATATATTATGACTTGTAAGACACAAAGAAGTTTTCATGCAAATCAACATGAAAAGTGACAGTCACATCTTAACATTATTATTGTCCCAAAACACCGTGATTTATACCAGTAAAATATTTGATTGATAATATTTTTGGTGATATTTCATGTATTCCTACAAAATTGACCCTCATGGATTTTTATATGTCATGTTCAACCGAAGCTTCTTAGATTTCGCATCACTAACCCAAAGACTGCATAAGGGAGATCAAAATGATCAATATTCTTTTCATGAGGTAACCTACATTCTATAGTAATTATGTAATTGTTCTACCACTACTAATTATAATAGTTAATAATAATAATAATAAGTACCATTATTATTAATTATAACTATTATTATTGGTGTTATAGACGATTTCTATTATTGTTGTTATTGTTTTAATTATTTTCCTAATTACATGGGTACACGGTCAAAAATGTTAATTGCTCCAAAATCTACTTTTACTATCAGTCCTGTTCACTCCTACACCAACAGCACTTTCCTTTAGCAAGCAGTACCCTTTCACGTGCAGCAGGCATGACATCTCTGCGCATGCGCAGATTATCTAATAAACATTTAACATTTAACCAATAAACGAAATATATACAAAAATACCGGTGCAATAACAAGCAATACACAAATTAAAACTATTTGACAACTAATTGCACTACAGTAGCCTACCTCAAGCTTGTTCATAAGAAATTGGCCTATAAGAAGTTATTTTAATTATTTAAATAATAGGACGCATTTTTAAAGAAAGTGTAATATCAGTCTTATGCATATATTTTGTGGTTCATGCACTGTATGGTTAATTTGTTAATTCATTCGCTTACACACTAAACGATCACAGTATTTCAAGCCTATTTTACGTTTGTCCTAAAGTAAACGTGACATCCGAATACACTATATTCAGATAGTACATAAATTCTAATAGTGCTACACCAAGTAGGCTACATTGACAATATCAAGAATTAAGCAAGCTTTTTATTAGTTAAATTGTTTGCAGCACATAATGAATAGGCTACCTCACTTACTTGTAAACTTGTTTCGACATCTTTTGGGCGCTACTGCGGCTAGCTCTCACACTTATAGTCCAGGTGGACAATCTCGGCGTAGAGTTATATTATTGTAGTTCCTAGAGTTGTTGTAATGTTACTACAAAAAGACATTATAGCTATACACGTCCACCATAGTTTCACAGGAATAAACTCGCATGACCTTTGTTGAAAGGATGACCCCAAAGCATCCTAAAAAGGCAAATAGTTCAATTGCAAATAACCGCAAATAATGTCGCCTACAAATTACAAAGCAGACGATAAAACACGTCAATATTAATTCCGCATGTTCAAGACGCTATAAAACTGATAAAATTATTGTTATTATGAACTATTTTCTCTTACTACACCTGTTCACTCTAATTCTGTTATTCTCTGTGGTTTTCCGCTGTATCATACCTACGCGCACATCCATACTGTCTGGACCAATCAGCGTCCAGAAATGTGCGCTGCATTTACTTTTTAGGATTCATTTGTTTTATCGATATTTGCTGTAATCCTAATTCACATTTACATTATAAGTAGTGTTAAAGCTCACGTCTACATGTTATGTCTCTTTTGTAAAGCATGTCGTTCATGTACGGTATATTTACATTGATATAACTTGACGCGCCCATGTGCAATCATAGCCCTGTCGGAAGGGCGCCACACTACTTGCACTGCAGCTAATAAAGGTGTCAGGTTTCAGATGTATGCTGATCATAAAATATTTAAATTAGTCAAGCCGATTTACACAGTAGGTACAGAAGTACATAGATATAATTACATCAATAAAAACTGCCTGGAATTGTAACACAAAACACTGTAATTTATCTCAGTAGGTTGCACACTGATGACACTTAACTGAACGTTTATGTTTATAGTAGGCCTAAGCCTAAACAGTGTGTATAGGTAAGAATATTTATGGTACCTATAGTAAAAAAAATTGTCTAGAGAAAACGTTTTGTACATTCTGTATTTTCTTATTTTATGTGAAAAGTTTATGGCAAATACATAAAATGTAACCTTGAAATTAAATGTTTGGGCAACAGAAACAATGACAGAAATAAGAACTATTGCCTAAAGAAAAAAAACTTAATTGAAAACACCAAACAGTACGAACATAATAAAATTCACTGTGGAAATTACAAATAATTTTTAAAATCGTAAAATCACAGAAAATCCATGAACATTATAAATTAATCAAGGTGAAAGATTATACAAATTGCAGTCAAACAGGCAGTAAACATAAAAAAAATGTATGAAGTCCTTATTATTTTATTTGCTGTCTCAAGTGACACATTTTTTTATGCATGGCAATGATGTTGAGCTTTTGGGTATAAGCAATAGGAATAGTACAATGGGTTGCAAAATTGGCCATGATTATCACAGAATTCCAGCACTTAAGTGCTATGGCAGTGGTCACCAATTTCTGGGCATCAGGCCGAACCAGAGCTGATTCTGTCACTCTTCAGGAGCATGGGTATAAGACATGGAGACAAAACAAGCTGATCTTAGCATAGAAGCCACTCACATGTGTAAAAAGTTTGAGTTTGGTTGAGGTGACTTCTGCAGCATAAACGTGCACCACCACACTAGTTAATTTGGATAATGTATGGCTAAAGAATCATTCTAAAAACTTGAGGCGCAACACATAAATGCTAAATTTACAATACTTGGTATTTAATGCTAAACTTACATCACATGACAGCAGTTTGAAGTTATGGCTGCACTCAGTGACTTTGATTGGAGGTAGCTGGGTGGGTGTTGTGGGGAGTGGGGGGGCTTGTTGGTTGTGGTTCGGGGCGTTTCATTTGTTGGGACTGTGTGGGTCTGGTCTGGTTGGTCTTGTTTTGTGGTCGATGTCGGACAACAGAGGAATAAAGTTAATTATGCCATTACTACTTTTCCCTGGTTGTTCCTCTGTTGTCTGTTGTTGATCGCGGAATGGGACCGGGTTGGACCTGCACGGTTTCGGCGGGTGGGGCTTCCTGGGTCGCGGCTCGTGGGCTCTCCCTATTCTTTGTGGACGTTGCTCGGTGGCTTTGGTCGGGGTCACTGAGTGCAGCCATGACACGTCAGAGGAGATCTGGCCCTCCCGGCTGAGCCTGGTTTCTCCCGAGGTTTTTTTTTCTCCATTATTCATCATTGGAGTTTGGGTTCCTCGCCACAGCAGAGCAGTGCAGTGTTGGCTTGCTCACCGGGAGACTGCATTTATTTATTTATTCATTTCTTTATTAGATATTTATTATAATGATCTTGCTTGGTCTATAAACACCATGCACTGTGCTGTGTTTTACCTTTCTGTGTTTTTCTAATTTGCTCCTGTAAAGCTGCTTTGGAACAATGCACATTGTGAAAAGCGCTATATAAATAAAATTGAATTGAATTGAATTGAATTAAAAATTGTATGACGTCTTACCCTTGTGTCACTGAATTTGCTTAAACTATTAATAACAAACCAAAGTCAGACCTGCAGCTGTCAAACTATTTTGACCATATATCCTTCAATTCCATTTGTTGGTCTCAATTGGTGTTGACTGGGGAATCTTTGACTCATGTTTTTGGTTGTTAGGCTGAGCCACACCGCCCCCTAATGGTTGGGGAAATCACAATGAAAGGAGTTTTTTAAATCACTAATACAGTACTTAATTTAAGATGAAACTCTAAATCAATAAATACATTTTCCGTAACAAAAATACTACTTACGGCCTCTTTTTTACTATGAATTAACTTTTCTATTTTATTCTCTTTTATATTTACTGCAGTATATCTTTGTTCTATGTTTGTCCTTTATTATATGTTTATTGCTTTTCTACCCCATCTGCAAAATATATTTTTTACAGGTACATAGGCTACTGAATGACAATAAAGATATTGAATCTGATAAGGGTGGTGTATAAATTAGCAACCTAATTAACAACTTAACTTAGCTGAAGCAAGTTCGCAGACGATAATGATCAAAATTAAGAACAGAAAATGTACAGTCAGCCTGTCATTGTGTAAGACTCCTATATCAGAATGATCAGAATCAGTTCTTGTAGAACACTGAAGAGGTTTATTCGGCAATAACAACCGACTGGATGCATTATCCTGCGGCTAGTAATTATCACATGAGAAAATAATTATTAAATAATTATTATAAATAAATATAACTCAACTTTATTTATATAGCGCTTTTACAATTTTCATTGTTACAAAGCAGCTGTACATGAGACATATTGACTATAAGCAAAATAATTAAAGTTGTACCTGCAGAAACAAGAAAAGGTTGAAAACACAGAAGACAGACATACCCACATACAAAACACTCCACACACACAATATGCACACGTACTAACACACATAGACAGAGACACACACACACACACACACAAGTACGCACACACAAGTACGCACACACACACGCTCAGTGAGAGCACACATTTAGGATAAAGGAGAGAGAAGCACAGGTCAAATATAACAGACTATAAATTCCTATGTCACGACTGTGGCAGAAGAGAAGAACCCAAGCGCAGGCAGGCAGAGAAGGGGTTAAACAAGACTTTATTATAAAAAACAGAAACAAATACCCTCGATGGGGGAAAAACGAAACTAAGAAATCTGTATAATCAAAACAAAGACTTCCCACGTGGGGGCAAAATGAAAAGACAGAAACAACAAAAACCTAACTAGAAAACCACGACCAAAAACATATTAGGGGAAAAACACGGGCAAGGCAAAGTACTCACATAACATGACAAACAAACCGGGTAAACAGCACATCCACATGTAATCCACCAACACAAGACAAAGAAACAAGAGGGTATATATAGGAAAGACAAACGAGGGATAATTAACACAGGGCAGGTGTGGGACATTAAACACTCAGGGAAAGATCACAAGGAAACGAGATGGAGGGAAACAGAGACGAGACACTGGAGAGAACGTATATTATTGTCAAAAGGACAATAATATGTTTCTCTCCACACATAACCAAAGGCTTTGCCATGGCTCTGCTACAGGACCAAGAAAGACATGACTTAAATGAAGCAGAGCCATGACATTCCTATATGCAATATTAATTAAGTAAAACTTTAAAATTCTAAAGCAGCCCCCCCGGCCAGGCAGATGTGCAAAAACAGTATGCAAACGGTGGCGAGGAACCCAAAACTCTAATCGAGAAAAAAAACCTCAGGAGAACCCAGGCCCAACCAGGGGATTCCAGTTCCCCTCTGGCAAAAGCTGCTGCCTCTGCACAAGCTCCAGAGAACTTGCACAACAAGGCTAAATAAAATAAATAAACTTAATAATAAAATAAATTATAGTTTAAGATTATCATTAATAATCTAATAGCATTTGAAGTTTGTGGTGAAGACATGTCAAGAGACCGCGTCCTTCTTTATCCAGCTCTATCATCTCAGCTCTTGTCAGGTCCCCACTTCCCATTCTCCGCTCTACCATCAGGTCAGGCCATGAACTGCATCCTGCTCGCTGTGGTAACCTTGGAACAATGAGACAAGACTGGCTGAGAGTAGAGTACTGTTCTGTACTCTTTGATGCAACAAGTACATCAGTTGTGTTTTTGGTTCCGGTTGATCTAACTAATGCAGCCTAAACCCTCAGAAGATTTATATTATGGAAGAGTAGTGTATGCAAGATTAAAAAGATGCGTCTTTAGTCTAGATTTAAACTGACAGAGTGTGTCTGCCTCCCGGACAGTGCAGGGAAGACTATTCCAAAGTTTAGGCGCTAGATAGGAAAAGGATCTACCACCTGCACTTGATTTTGAAATTCTAGGTATTACCAACTGACAGGACGCCTGAGAGCGTAATGCACGTGAAGGACTGTAATACAAAAGGAGTTCATTCAAGTACTGAGGAGCTAAACCATGTAAGGCTTTATAGGTAATAAGCAAGATTTTAAAGTTAACGCGATGCTTTATAGGTAACCAGTGCAAGGTTGACAGAACCGGGCTAATATGTTCATACTTTTTTGTACGTGTAAGAACTCGAGCTGCCGCGTTTTGGACCAATTGGAGTTTTTGTAATAAGCCTGCAGGGCAACCACCTAACAGTGCATTACAGTAGTCTAGTCTTGATGTCATGAATGCATGAATTAACTTCTCTGCATCTGACATTGACAGCATATGACGTAGTTTAGATATATTCTTAAGATGGAAAAACGCAATTTTACAGGTGTTGGCGACGTGGCTCTCAAATGACAGATTACTATCGAATAGAACGCCAAGATTCTTTGCTGACGACGAGGGTTTTATGGAACATCCGTCAATAGTTAAACAGTATTCTTGGTTGTTACTTATAGCAGTTTTCGGTCCAATAAGTAACACTTCCGTTTTGTCCGAGTTCAGTAATAAAAAGTTGTTACTCATCCAGTTTTTTATATCGACTATGCATTCCATTATTCGATGGAACTGCTGTGTTTCATGAGGCTTCGAGGAAATATAAAGTTGAGTATCATCAGCATAACAGTGAAAGCTAACTCCGTGTCGCTTTATTATATCTCCTAGAGGTAGCATGTATAATGCGAAGAGCAGAGGCCCTAAGACTGAGCCCTGTGGTACACCGTACTGGACTTGCGATTTGCGTGACACCTCATTGTTTATTGCTACAAATTGAAAACGGTCGGATAAATAAGATTTAAACCATTTCAAAGCTATTCCCTTAATGCCGACATAATTTTCGAGTCTATGTAGGAGTGTGCTGTGGTCAATGGTATCGAATGCAGCACTAAGGTCTAGCAGCACCAATAACGAGATACAACCTCGGTCAGACGCCAATAGCAGATCATTTGTAACTCTGATCAAAGCAGTCTCTGTACTGTGACATGCTCTAAATCCAGACTGGAATTCTTCATTGATGTCATTCCTTTGGAGGAAGGAGCATAATTGAGTTGAAACTACTTTTTCCAGAACTTTAGATATGAAAGGTAGATTCGATATAGGCCTGTAGTTCCTTAGTTCTCTAGGGTCGAGTTGGGGTTTTTTGACAAGGGGCCTTATAACAGCCACCTTATATGCTTTAGGCACATGTCCTAATGTCAGAGATGAGTTAATAATACCAAGAAGAGGATCTATAATTTCTGGGAGCATCTCTTTCAGTAGATTTGTAGGTATAGGGTCTAGTATGCATGTTGTTGATTTAGATGATCTAATAATTTTAGACAGCTCATCTTGATCTACGGTATAAAATAATTGCATTTTCTCCTTAAGGGCGCTGTAGTTAGTTTGTTCAGCGGGTTTCACTTCTGATTGCATTGTTATAATTTTTTCTCTAATATCTTGGATTTTATATGTGAAGTAGTTCATAAATTCATCACTGCTATGCTGATATACAGGATCAGAAGTCACTGACGATTTATTTTTTGTTAATTTAGCCACCGTGTTAAATAAAAACCTAGGATTGTGCTGGTTTTCTTCTATTAGTGATGAAAAGTAGGCGGATCTAGAAGTTTTTAGGGCTTTCCTGTATTTTCGAATACTATCCTTCCATGCTGTACGAAATACCTCTAATTTAGTTTTCTTAAAGTTGCGCTCCATTTTTCGGGCCGCTTTCTTTAGAGCCTGAGTGTGTTCATTATACCACGGTGTGGGGCTGACATTTTTAATCTTCTTTAAACGTAGTGGAGCAACTTTGTCTAGCGTTACCGAGAAGGTGGAATTAAAATTTTCAGTGGTAATGTCAAGATCTTCAACGTTATTTCTCATGATTTGAGACAATTCGGGCAGATTATCGAGAAACGCTATATAACTAAATATTGATTAAATATGTCTAAGCTCATCTGTTAAAAATCCAAACCTTCCATGAGAAAAAAAACTTCCAGGTAAACCCACAACCCCAATACTGTATATGGTGGCATTGCACAGTCCTGCATACAATTTCTGTTCATTTTCAATGTCTTTACATATTGAAAATAACAAAAAATATAAAAAGTAGAAATAGCTTAAAAGTGTAATAATGGTCAATAATACATTATAACTAAAGAAATAATAATTCTCAAGGGTTAGGCTATAGAATCATGTTGAACCGTGTAAATGTACATTTTTATATAGTATATCAATGAACATTATAGTATACATAACGGAAAATGTAGTCAGCCTGTCATTATATTTTAAAACAAACAATAGTACACAACGGATTATCGATAGTATACAGAATGATATCATTAAAATACATTACGAAATGATATATATACAAGATAGTATAAGTCATGGAATAGTTATACATGATAGTATACATAAGTGTGATGGTTTTGCTTTAGTTGAAAACTGTTTTATTTAAACATTATTTAAACTATTATTTGCTAGATCTTTCATTGTGATTTTCCAGTCATTAGGGGGCGGTGTGGCTCAGCCGCGTGACGTCATCTAATGCCGTTCTTTCTCTCGCCTCTGAGCTTTCAAGTGCACAAGTTAGTTTTGCAAGGGGTTTATCGCGAAAGTAGTAGCAAAAGTCAAGGCAGGAAGATTTGAAACAGCAGTGACAGGTTTGAGAGGTTGTGGATGCCTATTTGTTGTTGCAATTCAAATCTGAATCTAGGAAAACGTGTAAATATGTGCTATGCATTTGTATCTGCCAATGTATTTGGTAAATGCCAGTTTACACATTTGTGACTATTTTTCTGCAACTTCAAATTCAGAAGACAGATTTGTGAGTTTTGTCCACGAGTGCAAATCTCAACATTCAACTTCAGTTTTTTATTTTACAAGTTTTCACATTGGGGCTGTGGTACATTTTAGTGTACAGGTACAAATACTTACTTTACAAGTTCACAAATTAAAATCTACATGCTCTCAAGTTTTGCTACTGAAATACCTTCATAGGCCCAGTTTTATAAGAGAGAGAGCAGGTGTGCTTGTTTAAAATGGTACATACATCAACAGGAAAGAGCACTGTAAAGTGTACAATAAATCACTAAAAGTGTTGTTTATTAACACACATCTGGCTGTCACTTGCAGGAGCATGTTTTCCACCCCTTGATATGATAGGAAAGCCCAGGTGCCAAAAATAGAAAATAATTCCAAAGTGTTGTCCTCTAAAGTCAGACCCTCGATATAATCATATGTATAACTTTCATCTTTTGTTTTTTGTTTTCAGTTAACCTTCCTGGACAGAATAAGATGGAATATGCACAAGATCTAGACAATAGACTAAAATGAATTCTATTAAAGCTGTCATATACACTGCAATGTTTGAAACAATTGCTTCTTTTTTTGAAGATGTATGCTGAAGGTGGCCAGTAATTCAGGAACATGCTTTGTGACTGTGACGATGAACTTTGTACACATTAGGGAAATGGGTAAATCACTTGAGAGTGAAACGTGTCACTCAAACAGAAACAAAATAAACCATTGCTCATGTTTTATTGTTGGACATAAATAATTGAATTTGAAATAAATGGTTGTATAAAATGTAAAGAACATTAAGACAACTATGTAAAACTTATTTTCTTGCTGAGGTGAACATCTCAGAAGTACTGTGAAGATGTTGGTGTCATTATTTACCTGACTCAAATATGAATTTAAATAACTTCAATTAATGAATTTAGAATCTTATTCCATCCACTTCAACCTTTATCACTATTAAACACAAGCATCTTCAGTAGGCCACAGTTATCTGTGTGAGAGCGTGTTTGTGTTAGCCAAGTGCCAGATAACTAGTGCTTGTCTGTCTCATGGTTTACAATAGGTTAACATTAGTCCTTATTAGCACCACAATACAACTTTACAAATACACAAACATCTGCTAACAATTAGTGTGAGGTGGTGGTCAACCAGTGATTATGGGCCTCATTAAGAGGGGAGGTGAATCTCATTATCTGTGTTTAGAGTCCTGACGATATAGATTAGTGTTGAGCAGTGTGACTCAAGCCTTGCCCCTCAAACACACGCACACACACACACACACACACACACACACACACACACAGACCACACAGGGGGTTAATGAGTTCTGAATACACAACTCTATTTGACAATACGTCAGGCATCATTCAATCAAACCCTAGAGAAAACATCCATATCATTATATAATGGGTTAATTTCATTATTCTAATGTCTTTAAATGTTATTTCACTTCTTGGGTACTTGGCGCATAACGTGTCCATGACTTTTTTGCTCAACATCAATGGTTTAGGTTTAAATTCCTATGAAGCTGTAAAGGAATGTGTGTATATTAGGAGCTTTTACATTCAGTAGTTCCTTTTGAACTGCACTGTTGTGACAATGTAAAAAATATATAAATAGGTGAATATAATTCGTGTAGTTTCTTAAAATAATGAGGTTTAAGAACTACATGCACATTAATAAAGTTAAAGTGTGTGGCACTTAGTCCATTGTCCAGTATGCTTAACATTTTTACAACGGTTTTACAACATTAAGTGTATAACCTTTATCATTAATCAAACATATTGACATACAAAAACTTAGTTAATATGTATCAAACTGTGTGTATTAAGATGTGCAATATTTCAGTCACTACTATACAATATTGGTGATATTACATTTACCATCATTAGTTCTCCCTGTTTACACTGTTAGTTTATTTATTTATTGAGTCAATTGTTTATTTATCTTATTATTAATAATCATTTGTGTTACAGATAAATCTTTTATGGAAACACCTATATTTAAAAAAATCCATTACTTCAGTAATGCAAAGAAATAATGTTCAGAAAAAATTAAATAATGGAAGAGGGAAAGGCTGGAAAAAATGTAGCACCTTATTATCACTTAATAATTTAACACTTCCAGTTATTTCCAGTCTCATTAGCAACTGTTGGAACTTTGTTTAGCACTTCCCGTAGTATTGTCTCCTCAAGAATCTCTTCATTGTTTTCCTCACTTTTGTAAGTGGCTTTGAATAAAAGCATCTGTTAAACACTTTGTAAATGGATTTGTGAATGGATTTTGTGTGATGGTGTGTGGGGGTTGTAATTCAGGGTTTGAGTGTGTTTTGACTGACCTTTTCCATATTTATATTTCCCTAAAAACAGTCTTACATTACCCTGTCCATCTTAAACTGAGGTCACACACACCCTCATGCAGAAAAAGTGTTTTTATCCTCATCCTTTGAAATTATTATTTGACAACTTCACCAAATTACTAATTTGTGTTGAATAAGGCGCACCGTCTGACAGATTAATAAATGTAGGCACTAAGAAAAGTTTGAATACAAATCCATCATCCGGAATACACATATTAGAACATATTTAAACCAAGCCATTTGATGTAAAGATGGGTTTGTCTGAGCAGAGCGCCAGCGAGACGCTATCACTCCGGACACCAAAAGAACCCAAAGCCTGTTATCTCTTTTGTTTGTATAGAATCAATAAAACCCAAGCTACAGAATTTACTTTAAATGATGAGTTGCCAGCAATAATCACATAATGTTGTTTTCTCTTCTATTTTATAGCCTATAGGGAACTGGCCCAACTGGTAGTATGTACAACAAAATTGCCGTGGTATTAGATTCCCATGTGATCTCATTTTTACTGACATAATCAGAATAGGCCAAAAGATCAATCAGTCAATGCAATTGATTTCTAATGTGCTCAATCTGGAACAATCAACAACCCCCTTCATGTCAACGTTGGTTGGGTATGTTTGAAATGCCATCCTTGCAGTACACATCGTACAGCACTTTTCTGTATAGCCTATACATGGAATATCTGGACAGCATACATGATACTGGGTTCACGATACAATTATATTGAAATTATTTTAAACAAAACCAAACAAATGAAAATGAAATTTAAATAACCTATTTATTTCCAAAACATTAACAATGTTCAAAAACATTTGTTGTACATACTTGTTAGAGAACTGACAGCATTCAAAGGCTTAATTCAACCTTCTGTATGCAGACTAATACGAAAATGTACGAAAGCTTAAAGAGAGACCTTATTAATGCAATAATATAATTTAACAAAAAAACGTTATATATGAATAGCTCTAAGAGACATAGCTATCTCAAAAGTTGTATTGCAATATAATGTGTCATATATTGTTACACTCTTAATATATCCCATAGTGCAATTTGTTCAACCTAACTTAGGATGTAAGCAAATGTTTTAAATGTTATTGTGCGTAACAAATAATGCATAATAATAAATAATAGTGATTATTAATTTAAATTGTTAATAGAAATAGTGATTATTATACAAACAAAATATCCAAAATCATTTTACAAAAATAACTGATGGCAAAATGCTGTGATTAGGAATAAAGCAACACGTTTAATAAAATCTTCTCAACTGCACTTTTAGACTACTTGTAACTGCTTGTTAAAGACACTAACATAACATTAACAAATTTCAACACATTCTCTGACTGCTTCTATCTTTTATCTGTGGAAGGGGAAATAATGATGTAAGATGTTTATTGCTCCGATTAAGCAGACACATTCACAGATTCTTATTCCATGCCATTTAACAGGCTTTAGAAAGTGACGAAGAGAGACTGAGACAGAAAGCATAAAGACTATTGTGGGGACTGTCTGAATCTGGTGCCTAATTATGTCTTTTGAGACCAGCACAAGAGGAGCGAGACTGAAAGCAGGAAGAGGGAGAGAAAGAATACAGGAGGGGAAATGGAAGGCCTCGAAGAGTCTGAGAGACATGAGGTCTTAAACCAAAGCTGAATGAAAGAAAAACTAAACATACGTAAGAATGGAGTGTATGGGTGGGGTGGTGGAGGCTGAATCAACCAAAGGAGTAAGAAAAGCCACTGAGAGGAAGGAAAGAAAACTAAATACACAAGAGAAGACAAGAGGCATTTCAGTTGTAAAGCACGCACTGTATTACAAAAAGACGCACAACGCACAGCTCTGAATATGTCATTCAGAGGTTAAGTGTGACTGCAACAGTTATTTTTAAAGACAATATTTTTTATTCATTCATGAAATGCTTTTATCCAATGAAACATACAAAATGATTAACGCAGTATGCAGGAATTCCATTATGAGCACACTCTTTTTCTATGTCTTGGCTAAATCTGCAGTGTTTACCGGCTGATTGGATTTCTCTCCTCAGACCTGCACAAATGGCAAACCTTCATGAGTGGTCCATGTCATGCCTCCTTGGGCCGAGGACGGACTGAGCCCCTGGTTCACCAAGTTCAGTCGTCTGGATGCACAGTCTCAGTTCTGCAGGTGTAGAGGCATGTACACACACACAGTACAGCACAAACAGAGGGGTTGACGCAGATCCAATTGATATCTAATGTAATCTTTGTCGTGAGATGTCCCGTACTGGATTTTGATCTGTAATAAAAGATACAGAAATAAATTTAACAAACCAATAATTTCGTGTTACAGCCAGACAAATGTTTTCTTTGTATTATATAAATAGATGTCAAGTCATTTGAGTACATTCCACTGCAGGCTTTGTTTGTATTTTCTCAGGATGTTTGGGGTCCCTGCGCGTTGTGGTCGGGTCAAAAGTGGAAGCAGCAAATTTGAGTTCCGCTCGGATTGAATGAAGAGGACAAAACAGACCAGAGTGATAAGAAAACGTGACGGAGTAAAAGATCACAATCAAAGTGTAAGGAAACTTTGAACTTTTCATGTTTGACCTTTTCTGTTTGGAAAAACCATAACAGTGTGTGCGTGTGACTCAGACTAGACTGCCAGGTGCCGTCTGGGTGGGCTTGTTGCCATGCTGAGGAATCTGGTGAATGCATTTGAGAAAGGTGAAGGGTGTATGAAGACTCTGACAGGGGCAAACATAATGCTTGATCATTTGTGCCGAATGTGGAACTGAGCCAAAGGTTGTGTGTGTGTGAAAGTTTTTGGATGGGTCACAGTCTAAAATAAAGATGATGCGTAGGTGTCATTTAGCCCTTTTTTCAGAGCCAGATTTGACTTATGACATAAGCATGTACTGTTGTTGGGCACAAGGACTGATTTCAATAAATGTAGTGAAAAATATAAAAATGGGTGTCTTTTTTGCTAAAGTTGTATTGTTATGGAATACCTAAAATGGGTTTTTGTATAGAATGTGATGGCAAGTGTAGAGGGAATGAGAGAGAGAGAGAGAGAGAGAGAGAGAGAGAGAGAGAGCGAGAGAGAGAGAGAGAGAGAGAGAGATTGCCTTGACATCTTATAGTGTGACAACATGCCCCACAAAAGGCCAGTGTGTGCTCAATAATCTTTTTTTAGGAAAAAGCTCAAGACAATGTTCAACAGGAACACTTGTGAGAAAATGATCAATCAAGAAAAATTTACTGAAATAAGAAATCTTATCTTAAATGATCAAACTTGTTTTTGACTTAGATCAACTAAGCAGATCTGAATGGTCGAATCCAGTGTGTAAGTGTGCGTTTGTATAAACTGTATCCGCGCCTCACAGGAAAGCAATGCAATTCACACACACACACCACCCAGCTTGTGGCAGTCTGTTCGGTAATTACCTCCTGCCGATCACATCCCGCTGAGGCGCTGAACGGAACATCAGCGTCAAACAGAGCGAACAAGCGCACAGCGCTCTGCCTTCCGCGCATGCGTAGCAATAGCGCTGAGCAGCGTTCTGCTTTCCAGGCATGTGTAAAAACAGCACACGCTCGCTGGAGGACAAACCACGCGTGTCTGAATGCGTTTTGTGCTTCTGTCCATGGCAATACATGCACCTACCTCAAGCCCAAAACGAATTTTGGACACTCACTTAAACCACACAAAAAAACAAATTGCATTGCAATAATAATTAAGTGGTATATACAATCTATCTATTTTCTTAAACTTATACCTCTTGTATGCAGTATCTTAAAAAGTTTTTGAATGGATGAAATTATGGTAAACAGTAGGCTATAACAGCGCCTTTAATGCCTCCTATATATTTTAGGGCTTGGCAATGTAAACTGCTGCATGGATTTAGTCATTTGGATTACTGGTAAAAAAGTTGCGTTTTATTGGTGTAGTATTTTTTTAGCTTTTTGAATATCTGACGTACCGAGCCCCCTTATTAAATCTATTTAAATGTAGCCAAAATGTATAATTGCATTACTCTCAAAAGATGATATTCTGGAGAGATCAGAACAATCTAAACATGCCGTGATACTTGTTTACAGCTATAATCTCGATGTTTGGACATAGGGTGGGAGGTAAACACAAATAAATTACTTAAGACATACAAACCGTAGGCAGCGCAAACATTTACTCAATGCAACCCGGGGGATGCTTGATTCAATTATGGTGATGCCCCGCCCCTAAGGTGAGACGATTGGGCAGTGCGAGAACGGGGCGTGACACGGAGACCCTCTGTATTAATACACAGACGCTCCAATATTTGACAGTCGCGCCAATTTATGAGTAAAAGCAAACTGGTGCAAGCCAATGTTTTTGTCAGCTTGTATATACAGTTGAAGAGTCAAATTATTTAGTTAAGACACTAAAAGTTACATTACACTGTAGTGCAGACATACGATCTAGGCGAGCATGCACCTGTTTAGGGCCAAACTATCCAATAGATAGGGGATGACTCCGTTTTAACAGGACTGCTCACATGCATCCGATTCCTGCTTTATTCAGAGGATCGGGAGGTGCGCGCAACTGTGACCAAGGATGGACTTGCCTGCACGCTGGCTTTCTTTCGCCATCTGCGCCCTGCTATCGTGGAGCTCTGTACGCGCTCGAGAGCCTGTCTGTCAGGAGATTTCGGTGCCGTTATGTAGAGGGATCGGCTACAACTACACGTACATGCCCAACCAATTCAACCACGACACACAGGACGAGGCTGGACTGGAGGTTCACCAGTTCTGGCCGCTCGTGGAGATCCAGTGTTCTCCGGACCTGCGCTTCTTTCTTTGCAGCCTTTACACGCCCATCTGCCTTGAGGACTACAAGAAGCCACTGCCGCCGTGCAGGAGCGTGTGTGAACGGGCGAAAGCAGGGTGCGCGCCTTTAATGCGCCAGTACGGTTTCCCGTGGCCGGACCGAATGAGGTGCGACTTACTGCCCGTGCAGGGGGATCTAAATACTTTGTGCATGGACTACAACAGGAATGATGTTACCACAGCTTCACCGGCTGCTGCAAAGCCAACGAGGCACCTGGGAAAACCAAACAACAGGAGGAATAAAAGCAATAATGGACGCGCACCGGGTGGCCAACACATATCAGGGTCGTCTACATTTGACCCGGAATGTCACTGTCGGGAACCTATGGTGACGGTGAGCAGTGACCGGAATCCTCTGTTCAATCGGGTGAAAACGGGACAGATTCCGAATTGCGCCATGCCGTGCCACAACCCGTACATTTCTCAGGAGGAGAGGACCTTCGCCACATTTTGGATAGGAGTGTGGTCGGTTCTGTGTTTCGTGTCAACGTTTGCCACCATGGCCACGTTTCTGATCGACATGGAGAGGTTTAAATATCCCGAACGTCCGATAATCTTCCTGTCCACCTGTTATATGTTCGTGTCCGCCGGCTACATCATCAGACTCATCGCTGGACACGAAAGAGTCGCGTGCAACCAAGACTACGAGGTGGATCATATTCGCTACGAAACTACAGGTCCCGCGTTATGCACCCTGGTGTTTCTGTTAATCTACTTTTTTGGGATGGCGAGCTCCATCTGGTGGGTCATTCTTACATTTACGTGGTTCCTCGCGGCTGGGATGAAGTGGAGCAACGAAGCTATTGCGCGGTACTCGCAGTATTTCCACTTGGCGGCGTGGCTCATTCCGAGTGTTAAGTGCATCACTGCGCTTGCGCTGAGCTCTGTGGACGGGGACTCGGTCGCGGGTATTTGCTACGTAGGCAACCAAAATTTGGATAATTTGCGGGGATTTGTGCTTGCGCCACTGGTGATTTATCTTTTGATGGGAACCGTGTTTTTACTGGCCGGGTTTGTGTCTATGTTTCGGATACGGAGTGTCATTAAACAAGGAGGCACGAAGGCGGACAAACTGGAGAGACTGATGGTCAGGATAGGCATATTTACGGTGCTGTACACGGTCCTCGCCACTGTTATCGTGTCCTGTTATGTTTACGAACTGTACAATCGCGAGGCGTGGGAAAACGCGCTTGCTTGTTCCTGTGCGTCAGAGAAAAGCGCGCAGAGACCGGATTATGCCGTGTTAATGCTTAAATACTTTTTGTGCCTTTTGCTTGGTATCACGTCCGGTGCGTGGACGTGGTCCTGCAAAACTCTTGACTCGTGGCGCGCTCTGTGCGCGCACCGCTGCGACGGCGGTAGGGGCACGAGCGGGTCGGTTTACAGTGAGGCCAGCACGAGACTCACTTGGAGGTCGGGCACCGCAAGCTCGGTTTTGTTCCCTCCAAAAGAAATGCCACTATCACGGGTGTAATGACAACAGAACAAACGAACTTTTAAAATGAGTTTTATCAAATTTGCCGTCATGCAGCCGAGAACGCCCATCTATCGTGCTGTGAAGGATGTGCCTTAAAAAGTCATACGGGTTTATGTATTTATGAAGGTGTTATGATTATAACGACGTTTAAATTTGTACAATTTTGTGTATTTATCGCTTTGACAAATGCTATTTTAACATTAAAACCCGACTTGAAATATTATTAAAGGCATTTTCTATTACAGATGTTTTATGCTATGGCTGGGTTGAAGAATCTGAGATTACAGTGACTGTGGTGTCATTTATCATGATACATGATTTGTTCAGTTTTGTTTCAGCCATCATGCCAGCTGAATTCTGTCAATTCAGCAAAATAATTATAAAGGCATTCAATTTTCTTAGGTAAATTGTTAAACGGAAATGCCAAACATAGCCTACTTATGATCATAGATTTTTCACTGTAAGTGTATAATGTTAAATAATTATATGGCAAGCAATTATTTTTTAACATACATCTACACCTATACGTTAATGTAAAGCCTCTGTGAAGAGAACTTTGTAGCTTTAAACAGTTAAATCATCTACAATGATGTAGTGGTAATAAGAGAAATTCCAGTTAATTATTTTGTTTTCATTTATTAATATTTTACCATATACATGATATTTATATGTTTCAAATATGTGACCATGCCTGTGAAAACAAGTATTTTTGTGATTTACTGTTTTCTACATTAAACCATGCTACAAAATGTACAGAACATTCCCTTGAAAATATAACACTGAATCTCAAAGATTAAAATCATAGTGAAATTAATGATTGAAATCAAACTTTCATAATTAGATTATGAGACATTAGCCTAGTTTTCACAGACAGGGTCACATTTATATTTATCATAAATGATATCAAGAGATTTATCAGGGACTGTTTAACAGTGTCTTTTTTATGTTTTGTATACATACAATAAAACACAATTGAAAATCAAGCTAAAAAATAAATAAGAATGTTATGAATCTTTCATAAAGGTTATATGAAGAATTTAACTTGATGTTGCTTAGTGCAGGGGTTTTCAAACTTTATGATGCCAAGGACCCCCAGTCGGAAACAATTTCACTTTGAGTCCCAAAAAATAAACTATACTTAGAAAAACTCACTAGAAAGATTCAAATATAAACAATTCTGGAAACTATCAATAGCAAAAAAAGCAGATAAACACTGTGGACTTTTATCATTTTTCTGGGGGACCCCTTGTAACCTTCTGGTGGCCCCCTGGGGGTCCCCGGACCCCAGTTTGAAAACCCCTGGCTTAGCATAAATATATAAACATGCAAAACACATGACCTAACTTGTACAGATGTTTGTTTATATTCTTACTTTTTCAGTATTTCAGTACAATTTAATATCTCTTAGGGATGTGACAATATTATCGATATCATGTTATCGCAATAGCAAAATTGTCTCAATACTATCGTGGTCACATGACTGTATGAAACGATAGGTCTTCCGGGCCTAACATAGAGAATGTTAGAAAAAATTATAGATGTATACCTTTGGCAAGGTCCATCTGGTGCAATTATTTTATTTTATAAAACGGATTTTTAGGTAATTTCACCCATCTCATACTATAACTCATATCTCTAAGCAACAGTTATGATTCGAGGATAAAGAAAAGAGGATACTTATGCCACGTTTCCAAGTCATCTTTTGTCATTTTAAATATTGCAATAAATTTCAAATCAAACGTACCATGGACTTTCTACCCAGGTATTATCGTACAGTGAGATTTTGATATTGTTACATCCCTAATATCTCTAGTTTTACAGTATTACATGTGTATTGATTGCAAAACAGAAAAATAGCTATATGCATGATCTATGTTGGTACATAACACAGTTTCACTGTTGAGTCCTTATTTATCCCAAACCCAGGATAGAGAGGTTGAGTGAATGTGGTGTGGACTCTGTGGATGAGGGTCATTGTGTCAGCGACGCTGTAGAAGGACAGAATTCCTGCACTGTGATCCACATACACTCCTATTCTAGAAGAACTTGAGGCTACAGGGACATTAGTATTTTTGTTATTGTGACTGAATATGTATCCAGAGGGAGAACAGAACAATCTCCAGGAATGATCATAATATCCAAATTTACACTCTTGGCCTCTTCCCTTTCTGCTGATGTCCTTGTATGACATTGCTATACCCACCCCTGCACTCCCACTCCATTCAACCTCCCAGTAACAGCATCCACACACACTCTCTCTACACAACACTTGAGGCCAGCAGTCAAATCTGTCTGAATGATCGGGATACTGCTGGACTGTGTCAGTACAGGTAGCCACTGTGTTTCCATCAGACAGACAGAGATGTTTATGCACTGCGTCTGAATCCAGAGTATAAAGATGAAAATCTGAGGGAGATGAAACATGAAGTTTGCATTTTAGTAGTAAAACCTGAAACTGAAATACTTTCACAGCATTAAAGTTGAAGTGTCATATCTGCACCAGCAGCATTTCCAAACAAAAATTCCTAAAATATTGTGTTATTCAGTAAAATCCATATTTATTTCCTCTCATATCATTCCAAATCTGCATGCTAAACACAAGGAGAATTGTACAGAATTTTTATGTAACTTAAAGATTAAATTTTTTTTTTTTAAATAATTGTTCATTTTTCATTCTTTCTATTTAAAGATGGGATAACACACACCGTTTCTGCCAATCTCATATTAATCTTACCTATACAGTACTATTGCATACATCGTATCTTCAAAGAGTATTTAGTTTGATCAAATTTATAAAAGAGAGATGCAGCTGGCCAATTATTTCTGGAGCTGCTGGAGGCAGGCAGGGGGATGGAACTACAGCAGAGCACACAATACATCATCGCATTATCCCTTCATGTTGTTTATATTATGCACGAACGCGCCGATTGCCAACAAAACACAAACATATGACTTAGTTTGACTTACAGCATGCAGTTCATGTCAGGCATGTTTTAGCGCTGCATGGGACCGCGACATCTATCAATTTAAAAAATCCAGCGTTATATCTATGGCAAGAGCAACGAGCTGCAGCTGCAGGCCCACAGTGCAGCCAATCTTGACGCAGCGCAGACAATCTTGATAAGTGGGCAATGTTCCCCCTAATTTTTCATGTGTCTGAGCATACACACAAATTCCCTGAGAATTCCTTGGACCACTGTGAGCAACATCAGACGTGCACACTGTGGCGACACCAGTATCACACCTGTCCAAAACCTAATATTATAACAATTTACATGGTTTATTAAAAGAGTCAAATTACAGCAGTAATATCCGATTACTTTTAATATAAGTGATTTGGCCCACTTACAATGAAAAAGACAAAAATCTTGTTTTTCATAAGCTGTGTATGTACTAGGCATGTGCCGGTATCAAATTTCCATGCTGTGATTAATTAAGTTTTCGTCGCGGTAAACGGTATTATCGCAGTATTCAATTCTATGAGAAATGCAGGTTGAAAATATAAACCAACTTCAGTGTTTTCCTCTTGATAACAACTTTATTTTAAATAATAAATAGAACCTCAAACATTTAAATACAAATAAATATAAATAAAACAACACACAGTAATGATGTATAAAGTGAGTTTATTCAAACAGAATAAAGTGCAAACTACAAAAGAACAACTTTTGTTAACTGCTTTTAAATATACGTCTGTACAACGCTAGTACTACAATTCATATTATTATTATTATTATTGTTTGAATAACAAGCCAAGTCAGTGTGTTAACTATTATAGCAAGCTAAACATTTATAAACAGCAAATTCACTCGCACTTTGTGACAGTGTATGACTTTATTGCGTTCCATCAACGTATAATTAAAATAATTATTCTGCCACAGTCAAATTTCATTACTCGGCTTACTTTTAACCCAAAATATTTCCAAACCTCAGACTTCACCCTTTTAGAAGGGGGACAAATCGTCGGCAGCGTTCCTCCTTCCGCCATGCTTCCTCTCCGTGTGGTACTGTTTACGTCAGAGTGCGCACGCGTCCTTTGCTCAGCAGCGCGCGCACGCACACGCACACGCACACATAGGCATCTCCACATGGGGAATTGGATTGTTTAGATCAGAGTGCGCATTCCTACGCAGCATACACGCAGTGTACTTTTATCCGGTTAATGAAAAATAAACAAATACGCGTTCTAAAAATCAAAACGCTGATCTATACATTTTCGCGGTATTTTAAAGTGCCCGCGATAACAACATCGCGCGACTCCATTGCCGAATATCGGCACATGTCTAGTATGTACATCAGAAAAAGAAAAGTGACCAGCTGTATAGTTAAAGATACACGTCAACAATTTTACAGTAAAGTAGGTCCACTTTAGACAGCTTCTCTGCCTGAATTTTAGTCTGCAGCTGTTCAGAGGAAGTCCATCTCTAGGCTTAGGCTGTGAGGGTCCAGGTGCACAGAGAGAACTGCTGCCACTTCTGGGTCCAGGTCTGCACACTGGGACTCCAGCTAGAGCAGGAAACCCACCAGCAGACAGAACAGACAAGGAGGGATAAAATTAACACACAAAAACCTGAGATCATAACAAGTTACTTGTAATCTTGTACATTAATATTAATTAATATCCACAAATGAAAATTCTTAACAAATGACACTAGAATAAGCACAAATCTGATTGGGGACTTAAATTTCACCTTATTTTTCCCGTCTGTCCTTCTCACTTCTCCAGTGGTTGTAGACTTTGTCCAGGTTGATGGCCCCGTCTGCTTCTTGCTTTGACTTTATCATCAGCTGGTCAAAGCAAGTCAAAGCTGGTATCATTGCTTTGACTATAACATCAGCTGGTCCAAATGTGCCACTTCAAGACGATTTCTGGATGCTGTTTTGATATGATTCATCAAACTAAAGCCTCTTTCACAATCTGCACTGGATGCTTGAAATGTAGCACAAATATCCACAAGCTGTGAGATCTCTTATTGCTCCTCACATCTAAGTGCTGCAGCCACCATATCTCAGAATGTGCTGATTGACCTTTGTTTCAGTTTTTGCTTCACTATGTACTTGAATTCAGCATATTCACTTTTAATGGCCTCCATAGAATGTGGGTGGTGGAGAATGGCCTCATACTTCTTTGCCAGTGTAGCAATGTCTGTTGATCCATACTCAAAACTGATGTCTGAGCTCAATGCTTCAATGTCAAATGCAGACCACTCCTTTAATTCATCCTCTGGAAAACGAGCATCCAAGTGATCACAGAGTTTACGAATAAAAAGAGTAATCTCACCGGTATTTCTGGCATCAGCTGATGAGGTCCTCATCACCTCTTTGACACGGTCACTCCACTGAACATCCTTTTCATCGTTCAAGTATTGGGAACGCAACTTCTCAATCTTTGCTCTTGCAAAGCAGTGTCCTTCCATCACAGTCAGGTTGCGTCTTTGAAAAGAAAGGCAGAGTTGTGCCAGCTCGCCCAAAACATCTCCCAGAGCAGTGAGAGTAACCTTGAACTTTGAATCTCTCAGCTTTTTGTAGCAGTACATTGCCACTGGATCTCTGTTATCACTGGATTCTCTCTTGCAGTATTCTTCAAGCACAGTGTAGTTCCTCAGAACAGCATTCACAGCTTTGTGCACCCAGTGGCGTAACTTTGTTTTGAAAAGTGGTGGGGACAAAGACGACACAAACAATACTTTAATAAATTGTTTTTGTAAGAACTCGTTGGGAATATTCATGAACATCACAAGCGCGAAACATGTAGGTGACTCCTCTAGAAAACAGTATAAAAACATTCAAGGACAAACATTCAAGTATACAGGGGAAACAGATGGAAAATAATATCTTTAAAAAAATCTTATTTTCACTAATTACTATGGGCATTGCCTGATAGGCTACAAATATACAACAAACTTTCTAAATTTTGTTTTGAACTCATGAAACTACAAAGTTGTGACTTTTTCCATTCATTGGAGTTTTTTATCAAGTATTAAAATGTAATTAATTTTGCAATAGGCGATAGCAACTGCATGTCGAGAACAATAAGGACGAATATATAGCACCAAAGTGCAATTAAGCGCAAAATGTTTGGTACATGTATGACTTGAACAGCCATTTTCAAATATTTTCATCATTTTATTAAAAATAAATACCTTTACAATCTGATATGTGATAGGGAAAAAGTTCAGCAAAGAGCAGTCGCGAACCCACGACGACATGAAGGAGATAACACTTGTTTTACGCTCTACGCCAGGGGAGCATTTAAGTTTCGTTTGCCTTTCTTACATTTTGTCTATTCCAATCTGAAACTGATGGGCGGAGTTATTATAAATAGCTTCTGCTTACAACTTGCACGGTAAATATACGCTCCGTATTTTTTATTTCTTACAATAAGTGGTGGGGACAAAATTGACTTTGGCAAAAAGTGGTGGGGACATGACTCACCCATCCACCCGCAAATTACGCCTATGTGTGCACCGACAGCCATCGCACTTCTCTCAGAGGCCTGAATGATAGTGTATCCTCATCGAGAATCTTTGCTAGGTCCTCCATTTTGCCCCTCTTCACAGTGGACCGAGTGAAAGTGGAATATACAGTTCTAAGAAGAGTTTCCACATCTCGCATCAAAGGCACATCTTTCCAGGCATCATCAATGCCCAAGTCCTCTCTATGGGCCACGCAATGTTGTTCCGTTAGGTGTGGTATTTGCCGCTTTAATAAAGCTGCAACTCCGTTGTGCTTTCCTAGCATTACTGAGGTGCCATCGGAGGTCAGCATCACCATTCTCTGCAAGTCCAGTCCATGCTTGGAGTAAAACTGAGTGATTGCCTGCACAATATCGTGAGCAGTGCATGCTGTCCGCTATACTGTTTTATAGTTGACGTCATTTTATTTATTGACCTGCAATAATGTACCGATCCCCATTCCCATCTTGCGTCTTCGTACAATTCCAACAGCATTCAAATGACTTTTCTGCTGAATGTGATGCTTGAGGTAGTCCAACTTCCATTCAGTCCACATTTTTCCCTCCGAAAACTCGCTTGCTACTTTGGCTTCGCAGCATGTTTTGCAGAGCAGCCCTTTCTCGCTCGAAAAAGAAAAAATCTCATCCAGTTTCACCTCTTGTTCTTCTGTTTGCACATACTCCGACAGCCATTCCATCTTAAAAGAACCGCATTTTTTTTTTACTTTGGCTTGGTGAGTGGATGTGCCACTGCCCGTTCGTTTCGCCATAGTAAAGGGTTAGCTAGCTTAACTTCGCCGCCGCACCGTCAGCTATACGCTAAACTGCTAAACAGCGGCTCGTACGCATAAAGTGCTGTTAATGACATTGATGGGCTGCGTAAGTAAATACGTGTGAGCCGCATCATGTCATTGGCTGGACAATCATTGTTTTACTGTAGTTACCATTTGTTGTCACCTGTCACTCACTGAGTTGCATTGCAAAATGGTACAGAATAAATTGTTATGCGTTTATTTTATTTACAGTTCAGGTTGGATTTTATTTTATGCGCTGCATAGATTTGCTGTGCGCGGAGAACGCGGGAGCAGTGCGCGATTGCGCAAGCGCGCAGCTTAGAGGGAACATTGATACATAGCATGTTATCCTGCCTTTAAGTTTAATGTGTAATTGTAATTATACAATATTCAACACTTACACTGTAAGAACTCGTCCCTGGTGTTTGGTTCAGCAGAGAGAATTATTCTGAATGACTTCACTAAAGAAACCAACATGTATTAAACATTCATTTTAAAGACAAACAAGCACATCTAATTTTAATTTATATCCATTCATTTACCTCTGGTAGACATCTTTATCTCTTTATAAAAATCCTCAAATTTCTCTCGTAGAAGAGAGACAGATTTTTCCATCTCATCAAAAGAGAGGACAGAACTGGAAGTGCTGGTGTAAGGTGATTCAGGGGGTACAGAGAATGATTGGAAACTCTACACATAAAAAAACACATTATCAATAGACACATAATTAAAAATGTGTAAATAACAACAACAAAATTATGATCTTTATTCCCATTCACATAAAATCCTAACAACATTGTAAAAAGCATCAAACTTCATTAAAGAGCTTGTGGTAGAATTCATAAATGATAAGATTGTTGTTACCTGGAGGAAACAGATGTGATGTTCTGTGTGTGAAAGCTGCTCCATCTCATCATGTCTCCTCCTCAGATCATCGATCTCCTGCTCCCGTTCCTTCAAGAGTCCTTCAGCTCGACTCACTGCAGTCTTTTCCTGATCTCTGATCAGCTGTATCACCTCAGAGCGTCTTCTCTCAATGGAGCGGATCAGTTCAGTAAAGATCCTCTCAGTGTCCTCCACTGCTGTCTGTGCAGAGCGCTGTTACCACACATAGAAAGAATCAGTAGAATAAGAACATTCACACAGATTTGACTGGTTCTGGAAAGCGCCACAACACACCTCGTGAGCATCCACAGCCTCTCTTAGCTCCTGAACCTCCTTTTGTTTCTCTTGGATTCTCGTCTGTGATTTGCGGTGCATCTCTGCATTCTGCTTCTTATAGATAAACAAAGATAAATTAATTATACAACACCTAGAAATACCTATACATAAGTGCAATGAAATATAAAACTCATGCAAATACATTTTTCATTTTCTTTCATCATACCTCTTTGTCTGCTCTCTCTGCTGCAGCTGGTACAGTGTCATGGTTTTTGTGCTCGTCCATCGTACACAGCAAACAAACACATTTCTGATCAGTTTGACAGAAAACCTCCAGCAGTCTGTCGTGTTGAGAGTAGATCATCTTCTGAAGTCGTCCAGTGGCATCGGTCACTTTATGCCTCTTACTGGAGCTAAAAACCTCATGACACTCGAAATGAGTTTGACAGTAGGATTCCAGACACACCAGGCAAGATTTGACAGCTTTGCGTTTCCTCCCAATGCAAACGTCACACTCCGCATCTCCAGGTCCTCTACACACCTCTGTGGTCTTTAGCTTCTCCAATGTCTCAGCAAGCACCACGTTCTTTCCTAAAGCAGGTCTTGGAGTGAAGGTCTGTCTGCACTGAGGGCAGCTATAAACTCTCTTCTGATCCTCCTGATTCCAGCAGTCTGTAATACAGCTCATACAAAAACTGTGTCCACAGTTAATAGTCACTGGATCCTTCAGTAGATCCAGACAGATTGAACATGTGAACTGATCCTGAGTCACTGAAATATTGGTTTCTGCCATTTTACTGTATGTACAAGGAGACAGAAAAAAGTTTATCAACAATTAACGTTAGAATTCATTTCGTGGCTTACATGGTAACAGGTTATCTTGAGCCACTTGCAGTCTTGTGACTTTCCGACGTGGTACACAAAACAGCTCAGCAGAATTATATTAAGCTAAAATAATTAGCAAAAGAAAGTAAAACTAAACACTAGAGGGTTCTTCTCTCGCAAAACTGTCGAGCCCGGTAGTTACAGTATTATCCACCGTGCAAACTATTTCTGTCGTATTATGATTTATCAATTGATCTGTCAATTTAAGTTTACTGTTGATCACATCGATTTGTAATAATAAACATTATCAATATTATTAACTTCAGTAGACATGCTATATTAAAGTAAATATGTTATATTAAAACAAGGTTAAGTAACGCTTTAAATACCTTCAGCGTGCCGCGACTCAGTGGTCTCTCGTGATCGTTGTGTCCTGTTGTGTGAATATGTAAACATGTAAATATAAAAACGTCTTCTTGTGGGTTTTTTTCTTGTGGCAGTTTCTAAGGCGTATTGCTGCCCTCCTCAGTTCATCTGAAAAACTTTTAGATCAAATCCTCCAAATAGAGACCAGCGTGAAGTAAAAAAACTTACAACAATCTCTGTTGTTTTAAATTCCTTGTTTTCAAGAATCGATTTTAAAGATGTAGTTGAGTTTCAAGCCTCCAACAGATCAGAAAACATGCGGATTCTTGCAGCACGATAAATTTCACACTCTATTATTACATTCTTCACAGATTCCTACTCTCCACACAAACAGCTGCCGTCTGGACGCTTGCCAACCATTGCCAGCCCAAAATTCAGTCCACAAAGCCCCAATCTAAATCTTGTGATGACCACTCTATCCCCTTCTCTAATCTTGTGCATGGTGTGTGAATTAATGTCGGCTGAATTAAAAAATAAATAAAAACGTCTAATGGCTGTTTGCAGCCACCTATTGTGTATGATGTGTAATGCAGGTAATGCGCAGGGAGCCAGAGCGCCTGACATCAAGTCAAATTTAAATGTGCTGGCTAAGGCTAATCGTAAATTCAGTAAGAATGTCATTCACGTCGGCACAAATGATGTTCGACTCCGTCAATCGGAGATCACAAAAGATAACATTAAAGAGGTGTGTGAGCTCGCAAGCATGATGTCAGACACTGTAATATTCTCTGGCCCCCTCACTGCTTATCGTGGTGATGAGATTTATAGCAGATTATCATCACTAAATGGCTGGTTGTCTGAGTGGTGCCTGCAGAATGATATAGTTTTTATAAATAACTGGAAGAGTTTTGAGGGCAGACCTGACCTGTTGAAACGAGATGGTCTCCATCCCTCCTGGGCTGGGACTTCCATCCTGTCTAGAAATATGGCAAAAAGTCTTAATGCTTAAGTCTTAAAGTCTAAAACTTGACTCGCTGGGGCCCAGGTCAGGGAGCAGACAGTATGGCTTAACCAACTGTCTGCTTGCCGTCTCATGTCGCAGAATACACTAAATGTACAACATGTAGTAATCCGTTCTCCCAAACATCACAAAATAGAGACTGTGTCTGTCCCCCGGATTAGCAAACATAAAATAATGCGTAAACCTCTTGAAAGTAATTTAATAAACGTTAAACAAACTAAACATGAACAAAATACAGATAATCAACTGTTACGACTCGGATTGCTAAATATTAGATCTCTCTCTAATAAAGCACTTTTTGTTAACGATATGATAACAGATCATAAAATAGACATGCAGAGTCCAGTACGGTGTACCACAGGGCTCAGTCTTAGGGCCTCTGCTCTTCGCATTATACATGCTACCTCTAGGAGATATAATAAAGCGACACGGAGTTAGCTTTCACTGTTATGCTGATGATACTCAACTTTATATTCCTCGAAGCCTCATGAAACACAGCAGTTCCATCGAATAATGGAATGCATAGTCGATATAAAAAACTGGATGAGTAACAACTTTTTATTACTGAACTCGGACAAAACGGAAGTGTTACTTATTGGACCGAAAACTGCTATAAGTAACAACCAAGAATACTGTTTAACTATTGACGGATGTTCCATAAAACCCTCGTCGTCAGCAAAGAATCTTGGCGTTCTATTCGATAGTAATCTGTCATTTGAGAGCCACGTCGCCAACACCTGTAAAATTGCGTTTTTCCATCTTAAGAATATATCTAAACTACGTCATATGCTGTCAATCTCAGATGCAGAGAAGTTAATTCATGCATTCATGACATCAAGACTAGATACTGTAATGCACTGTTAGGTGGTTGCCCTGCAGGCTTATTACAAAAACTCCAACTGGTCCAAAACGGGCAGCTCGAGTTCTTACACGTACAAAAAAGTATGAACATATTAGCCCGGTTCTGTCAACCTTGCACTGGTTACCTATAAAGCATCGCGTTAACTTTAAAATCTTGCTTATTACCTATAAAGCCTACATGGTTTAGCTCCTCAGTACTTGAATGAACTCCTTTTGTATTACAGTCCTTCACGTGCATTACGCTCTCAGGCGTCCTGTCAGTTGGTAATACCTAGAATTTCAAAATCAAGTGCAGGTGGTAGATCCTTTTCCTATCTAGGCCTAAACTTTGGAATAGTCTTCCCTGCACTGTCCGGGAGGCAGACACACTCTGTCAGTTTAAATCTAGACTAAAGACGCATCTTTTTAATCTTGCATACACTACTCTTCCATAATATAAATCTTCTGAGGGTTTAGGCTGCATTAGTTAGATCAACCGGAACCAAAAACACAACTGATGTACTTGTTGCATCAAAGAGTACAGAACAGTACTCTACTCTCAGCCAGTCTTGTCTCATTGTTCCAAGGTTACCACAGCGAGCAGGATGCAGTTCATGGCCTGACCTGATGGTAGAGCGGAGAATGGGAAGTGGGGACCTGACAAGAGCTGAGATGATAGAGCTGGATAAAGAAGGACGCGGTCTCTTGACATGTCTTCACCACAAAATTTCAAATGCTATTAGATTATTAATGATAATCTTAAACTATAATTTATTTTATTATTAAGTTTATTTATTTTATTTAGCCTTGTTGTGCAAGTTCTCTGGAGCTTGTGCAGAGGCAGCAGCTTTTGCCAGAGGGGAACTGGAATCCCCTGGTTGGGCCTGGGTTCTCCTGAGGTTTTTTTTCTCGATTAGAGTTTTGGGTTCCTCGCCACCGTTTGCATACTGTTTTTGCACTATCTGCCTGACCGGGGGGGCTGCTTTAGAATTTTAAAGTTTTACTTAATTAATATTGCATATAGGAATTTATAGTCTGTTATATTTGACCTGTGCTTCTCTCTCCTTTATCCTAAATGTGTGCTCTCACTGAGCGTGTGTGTGTGTGTGTGTCGTACTTGTCTGTGTACGTACGTGTGTGTGTGTGTGTGTGTGTGTGTGCGTGCGCATCCGTGTGTGTGTGTGTGTCTCTATGTCTATGTGTGTTAGTACGTGTGCATATTGTGTGTGTGGAGTGTTTTGTATATGTCTGTCTTCTGTGTTTTCAACCTTTTTTTGTTTTTGCAGGTACAACTTTAATTATTTTGCTTATAGTCAATATGTCTCATGTACAGCTGCTTTGTAACAATGAAAATTGTAAAAAGCGCTATATAAATAAAGTTGAGTTGAGAGTTGAGTGATTCTTCCGGGTTGTGAGCCGCCATTACAGAATAAAAGTCCCCAGCGTTTCAGGCTTGTTTAGATGTTTTTGTGGCTATTGTGTTTTTTTGCTGCACAACAAACTTACGTGTAGGAGTTTAAACTTTGTGAACTTATGTAGCTTCTAGGTATAAGTTATACACATGGCTAGAGAAAGGCATTTTTAACAGGTATTCAAAGTTTTAAAAACGTCTGTGTATTCGGACTTTAACTTTTCCTCCCACCTTTTTAACGTTCCATGAACTCATTTTTTGCAACATCTGTTAAATGTATGGCCAAATGGCTAATCAAGTTAGACAAGATATTTCATAAACGATCGCATGCAAAGTGAGGGGGTTTGCGAATATTGAAACTTTAGGGAAATTCAGTGGGCCTGGTCACACCTGCCACACCAGCTCTACCTGTTCACAGCAGTGTATCCTAAACATAGCTAGTATACACTCCTCGATCAGGGGAAACTGAAACTTAAGATTTTTTAGCTGTTGTACGTGTCTCTTTCAAGTTGCTGTGCATGCAGTAAAATGGCTGAAGTCTCTATGTCTGTGAGTTGGAAACATTTGTGCTGTTCAATCTGTTTGAATCTACTGAAAGATCCTGTGACCCTTCCATGCGAACACAATTGCTGTAGGAGCTGCATTACATGCCGCTGGGATCAAGATACTCAGACTGAAGTGTGGAGTTGCCCCCTGTGTAAACGGACCTTCTCTCCAATACCAGCGTTAGGACAGATTGTGGTGCTTGCTGAAATAGTGGAAAAACTGAATCGGGTGGAGGCGCATCAGTCAGAACTCTCTCATGCTGGACGTACAGATGTGGAGTGTAATGTCTGTATTGGGAGAAAACACAATGCTGTAAAGTCCTGTGTGTCATGTCTGTGTTCCTATTGTCAAGCTCACTTTGATCAACATGAGAATGTCTTCAGCGGTGAGAGACACAACATAATTGAAGTGAATGGACATGACTATGAGAGGTTCTGTCGTTTACATCATAAACCACTGGAAATGTATTGCTATTCTGACAAGAAGTTTATTTGCTATTTCTGTAAATGTTTTGAGCACAAAAATCATAATATTGTGACAGATGAAATGGAGCGTAAAAGGAAACAGGTATGCAAATACGTTCATTTACTTTATAGACCACTTTGCAGCACTTTTTTTTAAATCTCAGATAGGTTTAAATCTTAAAGCTATTCATTTACCATTTTACTTGGGTTATAAATATTCTGTTGATTGATTGTAGTTTGTTCAAACGTTTCATCTACTTGGAATTATAAGGTTTTATCTGACATTTTTGTCAAAATTGAGCTATTCACTTAACCTTATTCGGTGACAACTTATTTACATTATGTGATGTTTTTTTCTTTACGTTGTGTTCATTTTGGGACTAATTCATAATTTTGCACTTGACCTTTGCTGAATCTTTCTCGGGGTTATTATGTATTTTCCACAGAGAGACTTGATGCAAACCCAGAGAGGATTCCAGCAGAGAATCAAAACAAGACAGAAGAAAATTCTGGAGTTGAGAGAGGCTATGGAGTCGCTTAGTGTGAGTTGTAAGCCGGTTTAAGAAACCCTGTCAGAATCTCAGTGATTTTGGGGTATGTCAAGAAACACAGATTTAAGTGCAACAGGTTGACTAATGGACTGCTCTTCACAGGCAGCAGTGGAGGACAATGAGAAGATCTTTACCGATCTGATGCATTATGGAATTTCCTTAGAGGTGACACATCTGATCAGAGTTCAGGAAAAGGCAGCGGTGAGAGAAACTGAAGAGCTCTTAAAGCGCCTGGAGCAGGAGATTGATACTCTGAGGAAAAGAGATGTTGAAGTGGAGCAGCTTTTACACATAGAGGATCACATCACTTTCCTTTGCCGCAAGGTAAGGGGTTGGAAAGCGGCACACAGGTCTTAAAAAGGTCTTGTATGGGTGGGCGATTTTAGACGATTTTAATTTTTCATTCCTAAGTGGGCAATTATGTGTTTTACATTTAGTCATTTACAAATGAGGTAAACAATGGAAGCAATTGGAACAACATGAGGACAACAGAAAGCATAAGTGCAGTAATAACTGGTATCATATAGCCTTCCACAGTATACAAAGCAAAGGATTTTTTTAATGGATAGAAAGATTATAAAAGAAAAAAGTCACAATTAAAGGCAGGGTAACCGATTTTCGAATAACGCTTTAGACAACTGAGTCGTGCCGAGTACCAAAACAACCTTGTAGCCAATCAGCAGTAAGTTGCACGGTGCACAGGACGGACATTAGCCGAGCCGAGCGCTGACGAAAGTGAAAGATGGGGGTAGGGCTGTGTTTGTTTTGGTGATTTGAACATCAACAAAGGCTAAGAGAAATCGGACACCCCTCCTTTAATCGGTCAGGTGTTGATGGAAGAGATGTGTTTTCAGCCGATTCTTAAAGATGGCTACAGAATCTGCTGATCTTGTAGCAGCGGGCAGATCATTCCACAAATGTGGAACAGATCCAGAGAAGCCTATATGTGAGAGTGATGTTTTCCCTTTTTGGGATGGCACTACAATACTTTCGTTTGCAGAGCGTAGGGATCTGGCAGGTACATAAGTCTGCATTAGCAAGTGAAGATATTGGGGTGCCGAACCAGTGGTGGTCTTGTAGGCCAAGAGCAAAGCTTTGAATTTGATGCGAGCGACTATAGGGAGCCAATGTAACTTAATGAAGATGAGTGGTTATTGAGATTGGAATTCTGGTCAGGTTGCGTTATGTAAACCTGAATAATGAAAAGTATGATATACATGGGTGTAAAGGGACAGTTACCCAAAAATGGAAGTTTTGTCATTTACTTAGTCATTCCAAGCTTGTATGACTTTCTTGCTTCTGCAGAACACAAACGAAGATATTTTGAAGACCGTTGGTACCCAAACATTAGGGGCCCATTGACTTCCATTGAGTAGAACCAAAATATCTGCTTTTGCGTTCCACAGAAAAAAAAGAGTCTTATACAGGTTTTGAATGACATAAGGAATTTTTATTTTTGAGTGAACTATCCTTTAAGGACCCTACTACAGCACTTGAACATTGTTTTTTCCTCCTGTATTTGTTCTGTGTGTATAGAGATTCCAGTTTTTGTTTGAGCCTTCTCTCCTCTATTTGGATGATGTCGAAAAACAATTGGTCACTAAGATGAACGGTCTGACTGGTTTATACAGAGACGAAATAGAAAATGTATCTAGTAGAGGTAAAGTAATGAATATTAAGGCCTCATGTCATCTAAAATAACTTCCGTGTTTGCCATGCTGGTCATCCAAGACTACCGCCTGATTTACCTGAATGGGGCAATTTCACAATAAAAAAAATAAAAATAACATATTTCTGACCACTATTCAAACCTGACATTAACTGTACTATAAATTGTTTCTTCAATTTAAAACACTTTTTTTTAACAAAAATCCCCGCCCCAAGAGAATCATCAGACTGTATGCTTGATGGTTGGCTCTTTTTACCGGAAGACAGGACTTCCTTAATCAGAGTTGGTGGCCATATTGACTATTGCATTTTTCCCCATTCAAAGTAATAGCAGGGCATCTTGTTAATATCTATTATCTTTGTCTAAAGTGAATGTGCTAAATTAATCTATAAATGGTACTTTGAAATACCCTTCTTAATCCCTTTTTAAGACTTCTTAATCCTAATAAATGTTAAGGTCACTTGACCATGTGTAATTTAGCATATACCAGGTTTAAATATGGCCTTTACAGTAAAATCTATTTTTAAAATATGATGTACTCACAATGCATTATACATAAATACATTACTGATTTAAGATCTGTTTTTTTAAATAGCAAGAAGCATCAGGATCCCTGGACCTAAAACCCGACAGGAGTTCCTACAATGTAAGTTGTACACAGTGAGAGAGAGAAAGAGACATACAGTGAAAAGGGGGGAGAGAGAGAGAGAGAGAGAGAGAGAGTGAGAGTGAGAGTGAGAGTGAGAGTGAGAGTGAGAGTGAGAGAGAGAGTGAGAGTGAGAGTGAGAGTGAGAGTGAGAGTGAGAGTGAGAGTGAGAGTGAGAGTGAGAGTGAGAGTGAGCGTGAGCGTGAGCGTGAGAGAGAGAGAGATTTCCTGTTACAGACCCTATTATGGTAGTTTTATTATTATTTGAAAATCAAATAAAAAATAAGAAATTCTCAAAATTAGGTGTTTATAAGAATCAACAATAAAATAAAATAGAATAAAATGAATGAATGATAAAAATACAGCACTGTTGCATAAAATTGGCGTATTGTGTTTATCTGTGACAATATTTAAAATTGGGAAACAAATACATTTTATCAGTGATTGGAATTCAGATTTTATTGATAGAAACTGCCTAATTCTCCTGGTATATCTTGCAAATATATCAAATAAAAGTTACCCATTCGACCAAACTTGTTGCACTTCTGAATACGTTATAGGCATAAACATATTAATTTCATATGTAAAAGTATAACAGAAACTCATTTTACTTTTTGATATTCCCAATATTATTTAATATTGTTTAAAGTTTCATAATATTCCGTGTGGTCCTGTTTCATATTTCCATCAGATTCTTTTCATTTTACTGTGGATATGAACACTGTGAATGAGCAGCTCCAAGTCTCCGAGGAAAACCGAGTGATTACTAACACTGACCGTGCCCAGCAGTATCCCGATCATCTGGACAGATTCGATTACGCTCAGGTGTTGTGTAGAGAGAGTGTGTGTGGACGCTCTTACTGGGAGGTTGAATGGAGTGTTTATTCTGTAGAAATTGCAGTGTCATATAAGAGCTTCAGCAGCATGGGTAGAGGTGGTGAGTGCAGATTTGGGTTTAATGATCAGTCGTGGAAATGTTCATGTTCTCCCTAGTTACTCATTCTGGCACGATTATAAACAGACTGAACTCACAGTAGTGTCCAGTTCTTCTAGAATAGGAGTGTTTGTGGATCACAGTGCAGGAATTCTGTCCTTCTACAGCGTCTCTGACACAATGACCCTCATCCACAGAGTCCACACCACATTCACTCAACCTCTCTATCCTGGGTTTGGGGTTTATTCAGAATCAGCTGTAAAACTGTGTGATGTAACAATCTAGAGGATGTCTGTATTTTACAGATAATGTGATTTGACAGTTTTGATCGAATCAAAGTTTTGATGTTAAAATGAACAGTAAAACATTCAGCCCTGTTACTCAATGTAATTATTATTGGTGGTAACGACCCAAATATAAAAATACTTTGCTATATACTCTATTTCACTAAAATCCCTACTACAGTGTTTTATAACCTTAACATAGTAAATATTAAAGCAGTGTTTGCGATTTAATAATTTACTTTACTATTGTTAATACTACAGAAAAAAACTGTAAATTAGTAAAGTAATTACTACAGTACTACTAGTAGTAATTAGTAAAGTATACTACATTATACTAAAATGTACTACCATTTACTGTAGTAAATACTAAAATATGCTGCAGTTTTTTTATCACCGTTTCAATCATTTTGCTGTGTATGTTGTTTTTGATAACAAGATTCATGACTAACAGTTAAAGTCTTAAAGTTATATGCAACCCTTTATCAAATATACTGTAATATCACAATTGTGCATCTTAAGATTTACATTTAGGCATCTTGAAGCCGTTGACATGAACTTTATATTCACTTTAACTCTTTTAAGCATTTGTTCACTTTGTGAATTCATTTTACTTCTAAAAAAGATGCTGCAAAAGGTTCAGCAATGCCATTGAAAAAACGGTAACCCCCCAAAAACATGAACATACCAGAAACTCTTTTAAATACAAAAAGAGTATTAAACATGAACAAATATCCCCGTTTCATCATTTTGATAAAAGATGTATAAAATAACATTTTTTTGCAACTTTTACTCTCCCTATTCAGCCCCGTGCAAAGCGGGAAGTGGAAATCCTGTTCCTAGTTTCTATAACACTACTTTAATACAACTAAATTAATTTATCTCAACTCAAATGGATTAAGTAAAGTGGTTCAAAATAATTGTGTTGTGTCAACTTGATTTATTTAAGGAAATTGAACAATCATCAAATATTATTTTGTTCTACTTGATTGAAACATGTTAATTTAAAATGTAAACATTTAGTTAAGCCAAAGCATTACTGTTTTTAGTCCGTTTAACACAATGCAATTGTGTTTGAACATAAAACCTAATACAATGGTCTTAAAACAAAATGAATTGTTTAAAAAAAGCGAACAGTATCGTAATTTTTTATTTTTTTTTGAGTGTATTTATCCCACAATCTGTAATTCGATTGCACCGGTTTATAACAGGGAGTAAAGAAAGAAGTGGTTGATTTTAAATGTTTTAAATGTCTATTCTCCTACAGGCATTTTAATGACTAAAGATTGTTAGAAATGAATATCTTCTATGGTTAATCTATACTCTGTTAAAGCAATATTCTTTATCTATTCAGCCTGCCAGTCTTTTACAACTTCTAAATATTTCTTTATAATCAGTGCATTTCTGAAAAATGACAACTTCCTTATTAGAGGCTGACCGTAAGACGTATGATGGATAACATCTTTGTTTTCTTCTAAACTTGACGACCTCAGTTTTGCTTTTACATTGTCAACCAAAAAGTCTGAATAAATTTTAAAGTACAGTATTTTTAAAGTACAGAAAGAACATTTAGGACTCTGAAATCGAAACCTTTTTGGTGACCTTGTTGACTTTTTAATGTGCAGTAATATACAGTACAGTCACACCTTACTGACACCTTGTGTACTAAAGGAGACTTAAGTTCTGTTCTCGATCTGTCGTCTTCTGTGTCTCAGTGTGAGTAAAATGGCAGAATCCCTTCTTTCACAGGATGAGTTCACCTGTTCAATCTGTCTGGATCTACTGAAGGATCCAGTGACCATTCCCTGTGGACACAGTTACTGTATGAGCTGTATTACAGACTGCTGGAATCAGGATAATGGGAATAGACTTTACCGCTGTCCTCAGTGCAGTCAGACCTTCACTCCAAGACCTGCTTTAAATAAGAACGTGGTGATTGCAGAAACGTTGGCGAACCTGAACAGAACACAACGCCAAACTGCTGATGTTTCTGTAAAGTATCTGTATGCTGTGCATGAGAGATGATGAGCACAAAAAACATGATGTGGCAACTGTAGCACGGATAGTGACAGGTATGCATTTAAAATACATGACAGTACATCACAAAGCCCAGATAATTCATTTGAAAATATTTTTTAATGCACGATTTAGATGCATGAATTTAGTGTATAGATTTTACAACCATGAAAAATTGTTGCTGCTTCAGTTATTTTTTTTTTCTTATCCGTAGAGATCGTCCTTTCCACCTGTTCCTCCTGGATCTTCAGACATTTTCAGACTATATGTTGGTTCGCCCTTTGTCTGATTCTGTGAGAAAATCTTTCTCTAAAAAAACTGTTTGGCCAACTGCTTCTAATTTGAAGTATCAAATATAAAAATATTGTATATTTTATACAGTATACTGTATATATTTTTTTCTGTTGTTCGTAGAATTCCTCGACTCTTTCTGTCCCTCGTTGATCAACAGACTTTTTGAGCCCTAATGTCGGTTCTTGTCCTACTGTGAGTAAATCTGTCTCTAAGAAACTGAAGAAAAAAATGGATGATTTTCTTAATTTGGAAATGGTGGCTGTATCTGGTCAAAGTAAGCATTCATTCATATTCTTTAAGAATAAATTATGAAACATACTCATTTTATTATATAATATAATGAAACATGCAAATAACACTAAAATATTTTTCTTTAGTAATATGCTACAAAAATAATATTACTGATGGACCCAAGAACAGTAATCAGGTCTTACAGTGTACGTCACTATATACACACATGTACGCACACTTTTGTTTTACAATAGATTACTTTGCAAGTTGTAAACTTTTCTTTATTTTCTTTTTTTTTTTTTTTATTTCTCATTTTTTTTTTTATATATTTTTTATATATTTTTTTTTAACATTTTGATTTGGTCACAAATGCTCTGTTGGTTGTATTTTGTCTTCCAAAGTTTTCTATAAGGGCAACTCATCAAAATCCATTGTTTTGAAACCAAACTAATCATATTGATGTAAATCATCTTTTTAATTCAGTCGCACTTTGATTACAAAAAGATATAAATATAAGATAAAGATATAGGCTAGATAGTGCAATATATGTGTCTCATTCTAATGCAACATCCACTGGAAGGGACAGTTGAACCAAAATGTATTTTTTTAATCATCCTTTGTTAAAAACACAAACAATATTCTGAAGAACGTTGGTAACCAAACAGCACTAGTACTCTGACGTTCATTTGTCATGATCCCGGTCTGGTCTTGGTGCTATCTGACACGGGGGTGTGTTTTGTTTTTTGTCGAGCGCGTGCGCTTCCTTGTTTTGACAGGTTCCAACGCGTTCGGTGTCTACGTCACTTGCCCCGCCCTCGTGTTTCCCCATTAGGGATTTTCCCTCACCGGTGTTTCGTCACGCTTGCACCTGTAGCCCATTGCCCCTGTTAGACTTGCTCGTTCCCGTTATTACTCCACACCTGTGTCCCATCCTTACTTAGTTTTTTCTCTTTATTACCCCTCTCGTTTTCTTGTTCTTTGTCTGACCGTTGCATGTTTTGTGCCAGTGCAGACTGACCTAGGTCTAGTGAGTCCAGCCTAGAAAAAACTTACCTTAGCCCTTGTCTTGCCTTAGCTTTCTTGTTGTTTTACAGAGGTTCCAGCTCTTCTAATATATCCTGCTGCCTTGTCTCATCACCTCTGTTTTACTTCCCCTCTCCAGTTCCCGCTGGCGTCCCGGACTGCTCTCATCACCCTCTGCAGACACTTTGCACACGACCATTGGACGGCACCGTTCGAACTCGGTTTCTCTCACACCGGGGGTTACAGGTTGAGAAGGCTCCCCGCTGTCAACTCTCCACGGACGCTCCTGCGGAGGTTGTGGGACTTTGTACCTCAGACTTTTTCTCCCCTGCGGACGCTTATTTCCCGCCGCGTAGGCTACTGGATTACAGTGGTGCCCGTGTTTTGGACTGTGTATTATTCATTCAATAAACATTGTGTTTTACCCCGCACTTGAGTCTTCCCTAGTCGACATGACATCATTTTATCGACACTTAAACATTGAGACATTTCTCAAAATATCTTTTGTGTTTCACATAGGAGAGTCATAAACAGGTTTTAATGACATGAGGGTGAATAAATGATGACAGACATTTTTTGGGGGGGTGAATTATCACTTTAAATAAACAAAATTGCACTTTAGGATCAAACTTGTTTACTTAATACTATTAAATACTGTGCTTTATCTTCACCAGATTTGCATGTGCTGTCAATGGATTCCAACACAAATAATGAAATCCTTCATCTATCTGATGGGAACCGAGTGGCTGCTAACACTGGTAGAGGTCAGCAGTATCCTGATCATCCAGAGAGATTTAACTCTTGGCCTCAGGTGTTGTGTAGAGAGAGTGTGTGTGGACGCTGTTACTGGAAAGTCGAGTGGAGTGGAGATTCAGGGGTGGAAATGTCAGTGTCATATAAGAGCATCAGCAGAAAAGGATGGGGTGAGGAGTGTAAATTTGGATGTAATGATCAGTCCTGGAGTTTGCACTGCTCTCCGTCCAAATTCTCATTTTGTGAACGAAGAGATTAAACTCGACGTAAACTACAGGTCTTCTAGAATAGGGGTGTATGTGTATTATAATGCAGGAATTGTGCAGTTCTTTAAAATCTTGGACAAAATGAAACTCATCTACATATTCCAGACAAAATTTACTCAACCTCTCTTTCCTGGATTCAGGATTTATTTTGGTTCGACAGTGAAGTTGTGTGATCCAGCTACATACTGTAGATAATTTTGAGATTTTACCAATATTATAAATAACATCTTTAGGCAACAAATATTTTAATCAAATATAATGAATCACTACAAGTAACAACACTATACAAATAAAGATTATGAGACAATGTCGGATTCAGTTATATTAATGTATATTCTAACATACAAGACTATAAATTATAGATAACAATGAAAATGAAAAGTAAGGTATGAGTGGAAAAAAGTGCCAGTTGTGTGGATCCATAGTGCTTAAACTTGTGTTTGACATCATTTCTATAGTGCAATAATGAAAGTGACTAGTGACTCATGTTTTCAGTCGCTAAATGTCAAAAATATTTAATGGACTATACAATTTGATAGCTAGCAGCTACACATTTTGTTATGGATTTTACAAAAAATCTTTATATAAAATATATATTGACTATTACAAAATAAACATGTTTATTAAATAATTGGAAAAACTGCTTTAAATGACCTGCTTTAATTTACTTTTAAATAATTGACAACTGTTTCAGCTTGTGTGTGCACATGTGGACATCTTTTAAACATGAAATGGCTGGATTTTATGGCCATGTCTTTAAAGTGAAATAGATTTTTGGAAATAGATTCATATTTGGAGAAAGTGAAACTATAATGTTGTTTTGTCATGACTGCTTTGTCACGAGACACACCTTTTTTGCACACGTCTCTTACACAAAGAACCAGGAAACAATATCAGTTAGAAAACGAAACTTAACATTAAGCTGTTCTTTGTCTGCATGTGCACATGCGGTAATATGGCAGAAGCCAGTATTTCAGTGTTTCAGGATCAGTTCAGCTGTTCAATCTGTCTGGATCTACTGAAGGATCCGGTGACTATTAACTGTGGACACAGTTACTGTGTGAGCTGTATTACAGACTGCTGGAATCAGGAGGATGAGAAGAGAGTTTATAGCTGCCCTCAGTGCAGACAGACCTTCACTCCAAGACCTGCTTTGGTTAAAAACATCATGCTGGCTGACGTAGTGGAGAAACTGAAGATGACAAGACTTCTGAAAACGGACCAACATGCTCCCAGTTATGCTGGACCTGAAGATGTGGAGTGTGACGTCTGTACTGGGAGAAAACACAAAGCTGTCAAGTCATGTCTGGTGTGTTTTGAATCTTACTGTCAAACTCACTTTGAACGACATGAGGAATTTCGCTCAGGTAAACGACACAAAGTGATCGATGCCACTGGAAAACTCAAGCAGATGATCTGCTCTCAACATGACAAACAACTAGAAATCTACTGTCGTACTGACCATCAATGCATTTGTTATCTGTGTACGATGGATGAACATAGAAATCATGACACTGTTGCAGCTGTATTAGAGAGGAGAGAGAAAGAGGTATGACACACACACACACACACACGCAGGCACACACCTTCATGCTAATGCTGAGAATTACAGTAAATAATAATATAATTATAAAAGTATTGTGTAATTTTAAATGTCAATGTTAGAATGATTCATTCTTTCTGAAACCAAATGTGTCCTGTTACAGACATAAGGTGAGTAGTAGTCATATCAGTCTGATCTTAAAGGGGTCATATGACACGGCTAAACAAATATTATGGTTTGTTTTAGATGTAATGTAATGTGTATACATGATTTAAGGTTCATAAACGCTGTATTTTCCACATACCGTGCATGTTTGTATTTCCTCTTTGCCCCGCCTCTCTGAAACGTGCTGATTTTCTACAAAGCTCATCACTCTGAAAAGCAAGGTGTGCTATGATTGGCCAGTTAACCAGTGCGTAGTGATTGGTCGAATACTGCAAGCGTTTCACGGAAATGTAACGCCTCTTACCATATTCGGAACATCATGTTCGCACACAATTCTCCTGACAGGTGATCAAATGTCATCGGTACTTCCTTATATCAATTCGAGCCCGAATCTGATACGGAAAATGAAGATGATCAAGCCGATACATCAACTTTGCCAGCGCGACTTGAGCACGATGTAAAGTATTGGTAAGGTTTTATTAAAAAAATATTATATTAAATAGTTAAAAACGTCTCGGTTACGTTTGTAACCTCGGTTCCCTGATGGAGGGAACGAGACGTTGTGTCGAACCGACAGATGGGGTTCGTCCTTGAGAACCAATCGCTTCCGACTTCTCTAGAAAAGGCCAATGAAAATTGGCGAATGAAATTTGCATGCTGGACTCCGCCCCCGGATATCCGGGTATAAAAGGGAGACGGCATGCCTCATTCATTCACCTTAGTTCTCTGTGTTCCTGTCCATGCCTAGTTCGTGACCTGTGAGTTTTGTGTGTTTGCTTTAGTTTTATCCTGCCTTGTTTGTATTAAGACGTTGTGTCGTGTTTTTCAGTTAGGGTTTTACTGTTCTTGTTTTTGTTTTGCCCCCTCGTGGGAAGTCTTTGTTTTCTGTTTGTTTCTTAGTTTAGTTCCTGTTTGATACCCCCTCGTGGGTTTTTCCTTTGTTTTGTTCATTTAATAAAGTCATTGGTTAACCCCTTCACTGCCGTTGCCTGCATTTGGGTTCTTCTGCCACGATCACGACACCACCCAAAAATGAAAATTCTGTCATCATTAACTCACACCCAGTTGTTTCAAACCTGTAAACATTTCTTTATTCTGATGAACACAAAGGAAGATATTTGGAATAATGTTAGCAACTGACATTTCTGTGACATCATTGGCTACCGTAATAGGAAAATTCATTTGATCTTTTTTGTTCTGTTGAACACAAAATGAGATATTTTAATTTTTCCTACTATGGTAGTCAGTGATGTCACAGAAATCTCAGTATCCCTTTAAATGATCTTGACTGTGCTGTGATTTGGACTTTACAAAGGGCAACTATCAGCACAGCATATGTTCATTTAAAAGGATCGTTCTTTGTTTTAAGTGTACATGTTTATTTTTTATAGTGGACAGTACTTGTATGATGTCTAGCCTATATGTTTGTCTTATTACTATACACTTTTACCCACAAATTAGACTTTCACAGTTATCAATCCCGATATTATTTACAGCACATACAGTAGGTACTCAACCAGAATGAGCCTTCCACCGTCTCCATCTCCACGGCGGTACCTCTTTAATGTGTGTTGACTCTTGTTTACCGCTGAGTGGCAGTCTACTCACAGATCTTCATTCAGCGCGAGTTGACGCGTCAAACTCATTGCCTCACTCAGCAGACGTGCAAGAGTTAAGACGTTTATGCGTAAAAGACAAAAAAAATTTGCTCTATGCATTCAATCAATGCTTTATTCGGTTTGAATCAATTTCAATACGTTTTCATTTTTCATTTAATGCTGGGTTGAAGGCAGAGCTTTAAGGCTTTAATGCCGACGCTCATCAGACCCCAGAAAAAGTGTTGGTTGATATAGACAGCAGGACGGTGGCCATGGAAGTCGGAATCCGCTAAGGAGTGTGTAACAACTCACCTGCCGAATCAACTAGCCCTGAAAATGGATGGCGCTGGAGCGTCGGGCCCATACCCGGCCATCGCGGCGACGCCGACGCCCCCCCCCGCCTGGGGGGGACGAGATAAGCCGCGATGCGTAGGAGGGCCGCCGCGGTGGCGTGGAAGCCTAGGGAGCGGGCCCGGGTGGAGCCGCCGCGGGTGCCGATCTTTGTGGTAATAGCAAATATTCAAACGAGAGCTTTGAAGGCCGAAGTGGAGAAGGGTTCTATGTGAACAGCAGTTTGACATAACATGGGTCGAGTTTTATTTAACGCTTCTTTATATCATCATGAATGCAAATGTTGACTTACTTAAATGTAAGCTCTACGGTTATATTCTCCTTTGGGTTAAAAGAAGTTACGCTGTTTTGTTATCAGTACAAGTGAGGCGAGTCGCAGATATTAGATAATATAAGTTAGGTGGTGAATATAGTGGATTTGTCACGGAGACAGCCCTCACAACATAAGAGGATATGTGAATAATGTTTATTTAACTAATGTAAAAATTGACATGCATTTTATTTTTAACAGGTAGGAGAACTTGAAAGGCAAACAAAGTGAAAGTGCTGGTGATGCATAATCCCACAGCTGAGCAGGACTTGTATGTCAATTGAAATTGATGTTAAGAATAAGAAAATTGCTTTGAATGTATATTTTGACATTCAGTGAAGACATTGGTTTGTTTTTAAATAGAAAATGTTCAAGAATTTGTAATGTGAGCAATAGTTGTACTTGAACTTGAATAGAAGGGTTCTGGTTTGGTCTTAGCGGGCGGATTTTCGGAGTTCTTCCTATCGGTGAGACCATGTTGGTTATCTCTATCTTCGCGGTAGGAAGTGGTCTCTGTAGCGCATCCCCACTTGAGGAAGTAGCGCTTACCCAGTGCCTTACGGTTCCGGGCGGCTTCTCGCTGTTAGAGAAACAAGGCCGCCGCCTGTGAGGCCGAAGGTAGGGGCCTTCCCACTTTCAAGAAAGCTCTGGGACCCCCTACCTACCCACTGGTAGGTTACAATTTCGCGGTAGCGTTCACGGCTGACACGCCCAGGCCTGTCACCGTCGCTTCGTTGAGATTGTGACAGGGCACCGTGTTATGGCGTTTTCCATTGGAACCCCATCTGTCGGTTCGACACAACGTCGAGAGACCGACAGAAAGGGAACGTCTCGGTTACGTTTGTAACCTCGGTTCCCTGATGGAGGGAACGAGACGTTGTGTCCTCTTGCCACAACACGTGCTGTCCACTGCAGCAGTCGTGAGAGGTCTCAGGCTCCTC